>NW_019416575.1:60275-73529 GCF_000390285.2 Anoplophora glabripennis | reverse complement strand
AAAAAATTTGTCATGCAAAATATCATATAAAAATTTCTTGTAAATTAGTATTAAGACGTATAAAATCTACTACGCAGTTATAAAATATAAATTACGCCGTAAGTTAATTAAAATCAAATTAATCGCAATATGCTGGAGAAATTGCGCAGTTAGAAAATGATAACATGGATACGAGCAACCAATGGCGAAAGAACAAATCAGTGAATTTACCTGGTACCGGAAAAACAAAAAAACATCGAAAGAAGTCAACAAGCTGGGAGAGAGGCGGAAGGAGATTCTAGAGACTGGTGAGGGGTGCATGTTGTCCTGTGGCTCCCCAAACAACATCAAAAACACCAGGAAGCACTCTACACAGACCTAACAGCCATCTTCAACGCACGAGAATAGCAGAAAACGACAACAATAAAGTGAGGTTATAGAGACGACCGCAAATTGCCAGCCAGAACGAAACCAAGTCGACGCGTACAAGACAGAACGGCACAAACGCCATTTCTACTGAACACTAGATTTTGGTATCATTAAATAGAGAAAAAAATCATGCATCTAACTATACAAATGGCATATTCAACAACATTTTTATTATTAAGATATTAATGTTTTAACTCCGCACATGCGCCAACTGACGTAATCGGCAATCATACCACGCAGTTTATTTTCTTACATTTGGCACAAACGCCAGTGTATCGCTTCCATTCGACTAGTAAACGTCGCTGGTGAAAAACATTTTGTAGGCAATAGTAAGTATTTTTTCATATTATTCTAAAATAGTAAGCTTATTTGTAAATGGTTTTCATATTACTTTCGCTCTTTATTGTGTTAATCCGCTAATATTAATTATTTAATTAGAGTGCCTTTGTGCCAAAACAAACCCGTTTTCTTTAGAAGGCGTTTGTGCTAACTTTCGTAGTGACTTTGTAGTTTTTGTTTGACACAAACGCCATCTAATGCATGGGTTTAGTGAGGTTATACAGTTTTCTAAATAAAAAATGTATGAATTTAAAAGATATTAATAAAACTATATTATTATAATTGTCTCAATTTAAACTATGTTTAGATGTAAATTAAAATATTAACAAGAGCAATTAAAGTATTTAAATAGCCTGTTTAGAATTTGGCGTTTATGCCATTTTTTACTTGCAGATGAATTCTCGTGGTAAAAAGCTGCTAGCACTAGCACTAAATAATAATAATGAATCGAGTCAGAAGGCAGATTATACCGATACACTAGAACTGGCGTTAGAAAGCGACTTGTTGTTTTTAGAGTCAGACATTCCAGAAGATTTCACAAATTTAGAACCTGTGACTCGTTTAGAAGAGGTATTTCCCGAACCATTATTAAATTCAAGCACAGAACATTTTCCAATAGAGACTGTAATAGAACCAGTTTCACTGTATCTTGTAGAGAACAATTTGGAACCTATTCTGTCAGTATCATCTGATTCAACCGCTTCTCCTTTAAAACCAATTTCCAATGTCAGAGTGGAGTCCAATCTTCAGTCTACTTCTGTTATATTGGAAGATTTACCACTACAATCTGTTTCTGTTAGCCATTCTTCCTCAGATTCTGAATCCGATTATTCTCCTGATGAATCAAGTGACGAGACCGATGAAGGCATTGATAATGAATTTCATAAAGAACGAAAACGAACAAGAAACCATAAAGATAATATTGACATTACAAATACAGCAAAGGTTGCGAAAGTTGTAAAAGAACACAGTAAAATAGTGGACATCGACGACAAACATCGACAGAAAAATGATAGGGAAGAAGAAGATCCTCGAATAGGTAGAAAAGCCAAAAGAAAATTATCAAAAGACTTAGGTCAAGAATATGTATCCTCCAGTGGAAAATTAGTTGAAAAAAAAGCATTAAGAGACAATCCTTGCAAAGAAAGATCATGTTCTAATCAATGCAATAACTTCACAGAAGATGACCGAAAAGAAATCTTCAAGTTTTACTGGAGTTTGGCAGATAGTAATAAACAAAAATTGTTCTTATCAGAATGTATGACTATTTGTTCTGTTAAAAGACGAAGAAAATCCAAAGGCATTAAAACAAAAAAATCAACTAACGAATATTACTTTCAGAAAAATAATGAAAGAAAACGTGTTTGTAGACAATTTTTGGTTAATACACTTGATATAACTATTCGGTTGTTAAGAACCGTGGCTGACAATAAAAATCTAAATAAATTTCCCGAATGTGACCTAAGAGGGCATCATTTAGGTCCTAATAAAACAACTGAAGAGCAATTAGCAAGATTCAAAGCCTTTATTGATTCTCTACCAGCGATACCATCTCACTATTGTAGAGGATCATCAACTAAGAAATATTTGCCATCAGATATAGGGAGTTTCAATAATGTTTACAGGTTGTATTTACGGCAAATGGAAAAAGATTCTTTTCCTGCACTGAAAAGGAGCAAATTTTTGACATTATTAAAAATAAATTATAATATGGGTATCCATGTTCCGAAAAAAGATAAATGTTCAAAGTGTGAAAGGTTTAAAAACTTACCTGCTGAGTATAGAAATGAAGCAGAAATTAAAAATTATGAAAATCATATTGCACAGAAAGATGCATCAAAAAAACTATTTCTAGATGAACAAGAACAAGCCAAAGAAGAAATTGAGAACAAGAAAATATTAGTATGTAGCTTTGATCTCCAAAAAGTACTCTCAACCCCACATGGAGACGCCATGACTATAGGGTTTTCACGAAAATATGCTTATTACAATTTTACCGTATATGAAACAGCATCGAGGAAAGGCTATTGCTTTGTTTGGGGAGAAAGAGATGGGAACCGTGGAAGTAATGAAATTTGCACCAATATATTAAAATATTTAGATCAAATTGATGATACTGGTTTATACGAGGAACTATCACTTTATTGCGACAACTGTTCCGGACAAAATAAAAACCGTTACATGTTTAGTATGCTCAGATATTTTTTAGACAGGGCTAAAAATGTAAAAAAAATTGTAATAACTTATTTGATAGTTGGTCATACTTATATGCCAGTAGATTCCATGCACGCGGTTATTGAGAAAAATATTAGGCGTAAAATCATTCAGGCCCCTTCTGAATGGCCTACTATTTTGCGAAATGCTCGCGTACATCCAGAACCATATTCCATAGTTCAGTTAAAATTTTCTGATTTCCTGGATTTTAAGTCACTGGTGTTGGAAAAAACTTTAAAACTTAAAATTTCACAAGTGAAAAGGGCAATACTGCTAAAAAATGATTATAACATAACTTACTATACTTCCTTTACCACCAATCAACCGCAGTCAGTATTTTTCAAACTAAAAAAAAATTGTGTGTTAAATCGAGCTTATACAAAAGAGCTATCTATAAATAAATTAAAATATGAAAATTTAAAAGATCTATGCAGCCAACTTATCATAAAGCCTGAATATCACATAGAGTACTTAACTTTAAAAGTTAGTTCCACAGTTCCTGATGTACTGAACGAGAGTGACGTTGAAGATGAAAATGATAGTTCTTAGATTAAAAAGTGATATTTCCATGAATATACCTGATTGTATGTGTTTAAATAGTTATGTTTTATTAATATTTATAACTAACGCTAGTTAGATTTTTTAAATATTTTTTAAGTACCAAAGTTTTTTTTGTTTTTAGTTATCGATGCAATAATATATATTTTTGTTGGTCATTAATAAGTTGTTTTGTATATTTTAACGAAAATTAATTAACTTCCGTCCCATTTTGGGAATAATGGTAATAAACTGAATTTATAATCTAGTTTTCTCAAATGACACAAACGCCGGAAGAAACTGTGTATGTGTAAAAAATATTTGGCACAAGTTTGCTCAAACGCCTACTTTAAACATTGAAATTACTACTAAATGACACATATGATATGATTAGTTTTGGCATAAACGGCTTGGCCATTTCTATATGGCACAAGCGATATTTTTTCAAATTTTATTTTTTTTCTGTCTATTAAATTCACTTTTCATAATAAATTTAACGACAATGAGTTTGCAGAAATACCATTTCTTCATACGAAAAATATGAATTACATATTAAGAAACGTTTGAGAGGTAATACATTTTTTTAGTTTTCTCGGTAATTTTACTTTTGGCGCATATGCCGTTCTGTCTTGGAAGCATCGAATTGCTCTTGACATAATCAGTATTATTCTGCAATGCTACAATGCTACCATAAAAAATCTTCTTTCTCCTTGGGAAAAAGAAACTATATTTGCCTTTTATTAATAATATGTCATTTTCTTTATTTTTCTTTTCACTTTTAATTTAAAGATTAAGTCTAACAGTGGCATAAGNATATAGCGCTTTGACAGATGACGTTTAAGTTCATTTGCTATACGCTACGCCCTACGTCCAAATTTTCAGAACCAACTTGACCACGTTTTTATTTGAACGCTCGTTATTTTTATCAGTTTGTTGAATTCTTTCAAGGAAGTTGGACACGCAACTGCAGCTTTTTCTTTTACTCATCGGTTACAGTGAGCAACTTATTGAAAATTTACGTATAAAATATCTTTACATAGATAAATCTCAATAAAATAAAAAATGACCTTTTCCGTACATCACATACGAACACTGAAGACAAAATAAATAGTGGATTGTGTAGACGTTTATTCTGTCACACGCACCTGCAATGCTAGTAAGATTCCTTTTATGTGATCGAGAAATTTCGACAACTGATAGAACAATGTTATGCTACGACGATATGATGAAAGTTGGTCTTCAGATTTGTTCATGTCTATGTCTGGACGTTCCTCAAGACAGTTTTAACCGATTAGTAACAGAAAAATATTTTCCGTTGATAAATAGCTCATATATTTCAGTTTTCCTTGCAGATAACGGATTAAACGGACTAGAAATACTTTGCCAATTTGTACTTACCTTCCTCACTTTCTAAATATCCCCAAACAGAGGCGGAGAAGAAGAGTAAAAGAACAGCAAAGCACATCTTGGCCATAACTGGAATTGGAGCAGTTTATTTCCATGTGTCAAGGCCGATAAAGGAGAATATGCACTGTCGCCTCTTAGGTCAACGACTAATTTTGAACTTATGATAGCTATTATCAACTGATGGAAGTGGTACACTGATGACATATGAATGCAGATATAAGAAAGCAAATAATATTTATGTCAGTTCGCATATAAAAAATGAATATTTCCTAAGCAACTTAAGCACGAACAAACACTTAATATCGCGCACTTTATAAAGGTCGTTAACGTTTTCGTCTTCTGAACTTTTTTTGACTTTTCGTTAGAATATCTTTGACAGTTTTTATTCCGTTTGCCGCAAGGGTTTATTTTATAAATTTTTACAAATTTGTTAACAGCAAAATACCCAAAAAATAAAAAAAATCTGATAACTTCGGACAATTTCTTCCAACTTCCTCAAAATCCCTTCCCACCCCTTTTCATTACCTCTTTCCAGTTGTCATAGTTTTCCCAAAAAAGATTCATACTTTTTAATATAATTTTTGTTAGAACAAAAGCTTTGATTAAAAGCACTCTTAATTTAATAGATATAATAGTCTTTCACAAAACAAAGGAGTCTTCAGATGCTAACTGAGATCAATGTTGTTAACTTTGTGGATACGCATATCCGTAGATTCAGGTGAAAAAATTCGTATGTAAAAAAATCTTTAAAAATTAAAGAAGAAATTCTTGGAAATTATTCATTTTTCTCCTTCTGAGTTTAACAGTTTAACAGCCATTTGCTTATAAAACCAGTGATACATAGTAATAAATAGTTTCGTTTTATTTATAGTTAATCTCACCGAATTATAGCAACATTCAGAATAGCTGAAATCTAAGTTAAATAAAACTTGGTTAAATTATTAGCCACCACATAGTATTACGAGTATAACTACGCATCAAAGTATTTCTATAACCCACTGTCTGAGGCTCTCCTAACTCAAAAATTAGCGGACCTTATTTTCCAGGTATTCCATTTACCACAGATTTTATTTCTGACTATTCCAGAAACACAAAAAACATGCACCACATTCATGCTGTAAACGAAACATGAAACGAAAAACAAATATGCTCTTTGGAATTTTATTTCAATAGTAGTCTTCTTAAAAATATGCAGAAAAAGCATGAAACCCGAAATAGATTAAAAAGTTTCATTGTCTTCCTTCAATTGGATTAGCCAAAGACTCATCATTCTGAATTATGTAGTTCTATTGGACTGGGACCGATTTTTCAAGCGTTCATGCGCGTTGTCCACATTTACATCGTACTGAGGTTTAGGACCTACGATATTCATAATCACCAATTTGAATTAAGGACAGACAAATTTATTAAAACCATGAAACATCCGTAGATTTATAGTATTTATTGGAAAATCTGAGATTGTGTGTGTAGATGTATGGATAAATACGTAGCGTTAACAATTTTGAGATATAACCGTCTTTCTTATAACTCGCGGAAGGGGATATGAAATGTCACAGTTCCAAGCAGAGCGTTCTGACGCCTTGAAAGACAGTAAGAGTTGAGAGTCTTTTACTTAATTAATTATCTACGCATTTTCGAATTATTCTGTCGATAGAACTGATAAATGACATTTTTTGAGATATTAGCCTTCCTCCAAACTAACGATTTGAGCAAATTCGTATGGTAATATTCCACAAAACAAATACTGAAAAATAAAGGATTTCTAGTAGGTTTAGAGTCGCCTCATAATAGTTATTAATAATACTAGTTCGATATGAACACTATTGTTGGATTTGTTGTACACTCAGCTGCAAGGTTAAGAGGTTGCGAGAGAAACACAACAAATAGTTGTTACAAATCGACTTTTTACTCCCACATATATAGAATAATCTACAAAATTATTGGAAGGAGAAAGGTCTTACTCTAATGGGCCATCTTCTAAGGGAGAGTCACACCCAGAGTCCATTAATGACCCTGAATATCGTGTATCTACTTCTGATACTAAAGAATGATTGCCTGATTCACTTGCTTCCCCCGATCCTTCCTATTTTTTCAGTACCCTATTTAAATGTCAAAATGTCTAGGAAAGTGGTGCAAGTTGTTTTTACCTTAGTCCATTAAACACCACGAGTAGTGCCATATCTGTGAATATTAAAATAATAATTGAGAATATTGAAAGCAGAAACAAACGAACGAAATGAGGAGAGCTAGTAGAAATGGAGAATTTTAAAACTAGAAGAAGTTGAAGAATAAATATTATGCTATGTCTTATATATATTTTAGGTAGATAGGTAAAATAACTGTCACATTTGACTTTAATTCGTTTTGATTAGAAAAAAACGCAGTCAGTGAGGTTTTCGCATCATTACCAAACTGACTCGAAGCAGCGATTGAAAAAGCGTTCAAATTCATAATGTCACTGCACTATAATCTTAGAACCCCGTAGATTCACAACCACATGACCTCGTGACCCCGTAACCCCATAATCCAGGAAGCGCGAGAGTGTAAAACCATGGAAACGTGGCTATCATACATCTGTGGTGCGACGCTATGTGACTGTGGGGTGGCAGGCTTCCCTTCTTCCATAACCCTATAACCCTGTACCTCAGTAATTCGGGGTGTGCGAGATATAATCACGAAACTTTGAGGAACGTGCCTGTTAGTTGACAGGTATCCATAATCCCGAGGGTTTCTTTCGGTATGCAGCAAAATAAAACTCTCTCCCAACGGTAAATAAAAGTGTTGTCGGGGCGAGCGATCGCTGGAGAATCTTCGTGGTGTGGAGTCGCTCGCAGGTATAAGTATCTGGTCCTTGGCGCCAATCTGCCGTGAACCTTTTCCTGGAACCCTGTTGCGTCCCGAGTCTGTTTTTTGATCTTGCAACGGGTAGACCGGTCCGCGCGGCGTCAGGCTGGCGCTCTTGACGTAATACTTAAAATGGGTCACTTGCGGACATGTGTACCCACAATCCCATAACCCAATAACCCTGTAACCTAAATGTATAAACACGAAGGAATTGAGCCTGTAGTGCTATTGTAACTTCGTAATTTCTCAACCTGAGGTAGGCAAACTCCTGCAGAGATATGATCTGGAACATTGTAGATTTTTATTACTATGTTACGTGGTTATTTCTCCTACACGGATAAAATGTAATAGTATTTTCTTTAATGTACAGTCAGTGATCGTGAGTTTTTGCAATGAAAATCGTTATAGGGTTATTGTGATATGGGGTTACGGGACAATGAAGAGAAGAATTCCAGTATTTTCCCAATCAAAAACCGCTTTCTGAGGAGATCCTTGAGGTTATTAACCCGGTCAAAGTAGCTCAAAAAATAGGGGTAAGCTTACAATAATTCCCATAAAACTGAAAATTGGTACGAATGTTAGGAACACCATTATAAATAAAATGTCAAAAGTATTCATCGATCCCACATCTGCAAAAAAAATATATTCAAGGTCAAATTTTGCAAATATGTTTTTTTTGCATTTTTCAGCCAAAAGGTAAGTTTTGTCATAAAAATAGATCTGACAAAAATTGTAGTTCATGCAATTGTCTTTAAAATTTGATTTTGTTTTTTCCTAAGAATCACCATTTCTGAGTTATAGCGATTTAAAAAGTTGAAAAAGTTGCGTTCTCCATAATATGCACACGTTTCCACGCCATCTGCGAGGTAGTGTACTTGGCGTGTTTTTTTTGAACGTGGTTTCCCCAGTAGACCTATAAATAATATTGTATTAAATAAAAAATGGTACTATTGGAAATGATGAAAGCGGTGTGAATTATGAGTAATTGGGGAAAACTATTCTTCTGATTGATAATTATCTAATGGAACTTCAGGTGTAATGTCTTCTTCTTTTTCTGTACCTTCCTCTTCTCCTTCTTCTTCCTATTGGATACAAGTAAATTGTTCTAACAGCAATGCATCAGATGTCTCCTCGCTGATATTGTAAGAATCCTCTTCTGATGGCGATTCAACATTGGAGCACGACTGGCCTTGATAACTAGTACATGCTAATGAATAAAACTATTCAACCTTTTTGCAGCCACACTACACCCCTTTATGCAATTGCAAAAAATTGTATTGAGGAGTTTTTCCGGTGCAGGTGGGAGTAAAGTCTGTTTTGGTTCCAATGTATTGTCAATTAACTCCCAACCCCAGTCTTTTGGGTCCAGTTGATTACCAAGTCACACTTGAACTTGATAATATACTCGAAATAGATGTTGATGAGCAGAAGCAGAGGTTGAGGGAAGACAAGCTAATTGCACTCGTTTATTGTTACGAGTATTTTTTAAAAAAGATGAGTATCGAAACTTATCTAAGCAGGTAATTTTTTTTGAAGTTCCATATACAGAAAGAAGGAAGCGAATTCCGTACAGCTTGTGAAGTACAGTTACTCTCTTTAAAAGCTTAGCACAATTAACTAAATCCTGTTCAAACAATTTAAAAACTGTTGTTTTACCCCTTCTGAATATTATCTATATCTTAGAAATGGTGATCCTTAGGAAAAAAGTGTAAGTACAATTTTCATACATAATTGCATGATCTACAATTTTTGTCAGACCTATTTTTATGATTAAGTTTACTGTTTGGCTGAAAAATGCAAAAAACCCATATTTGCGAACTTTGATCTTGAATAAATTTTTTTGCAGATGTGGAATCGATGGTGACTTCACATTTCATTGATATGGTGTTCTCAACATTCGTACCAGCTTCAGCTTTATGCGAGTTATTATAACATTAAATGTCTATCTTCACCGTGCTAAAAAAAGGATAATAATACATTACAGTGGGTAAGAAAAAATAATAAAAAAGTATAAAAGGCAATTAACTTTAAGCAAAAAAAATAAGCTAAATAAATGTAAATATAGCAAAAAAAGTGTGGATAGGTTTTTCTATATCGGGTGTATCGGTGGAACGAGGGTAGCGAATATATTCTACAAAAGGGGTTGGCCGCTAGCTTCAGTGGAGTATATTCGCTACCCTCGTTCCACCGATCTACCCGAAATACAAAAACCCACCTACACTTTTTTTGCTAGATTTACATTTATTTAGTTTATTTAAATTTTTTTGTTTATAGTTAATTGCCTTTTATATTTTTTTATTATTTTTTTTACTCACTGTTTTGTATCATCTTTTTTTTTAGCAAAAAGTGGCGCTCAACGTGGGGCTCGAACCCACGACCCTGAGATTAAGACTCTCATGCTCTACCGACTGAGTTTAACTAGCTGTATGCCAAATTGAGTGATCTCCTTTCACCATTGTGACACGAATTATACAAGACGTTATGTGCCTAACGATACTAAAGGTAAAGTAAATGGTTACACAAAATAAAGCCGAAACATATCAAGCAGCAAAGCGGTATATTTAAAATATGTAAATTTTCAAAGTGTAACAACCGGGATATTATAGGATCAAAACGCGAACTGATCCAGGAAATCTGATTGTAGATTCAGTGCGTTAAAATGTTAGGAGATACACTGGTCTGGACCACGGTCTAGCCCAGTTTTAATTGTACTATTTATTTTCTCACTGTGAAATGTGTGTTTGTGTTTAAGCAAGTACCTCTTGAAATAAAATGTAATAAAAAATGATACAAATAAATATTTAGAACGATATCCGAAACAAAATATTCGAAATATTTATATGTTTCACGAAATGTAAATTTGTACACAATTTTTATATTCAACCTATTTGAAAGCTAACCAATAAACTGCTACAAGTAATACTTCTTCGAAAATTATGAAGAATGATTTTTATTTTATAGTTTAAGAACTCATAATTTTCACTTGTAGAATAATTCAATCCACCGAAAACATTTGTTAGTAAAATAGTTATAAAATTACTTTAGCCACATTGGTGTCTCTTTGAAATGATATTTTTTAAAGCAAGAAAAAATAAAGAATCCAAAAATTTCTTGTTTTATTAAAACATAAACTATTGCCTTAGGTAAATATGTTAATTTACATCCATGGTAAGTTCACATCAGATAAATAACTGTCATTCATTGTGTTTTGCTTCTAAGTTCTTCAACTGAAAGAACTATATAGAAAACAGTAGATTTATGTTGAAAAAAATATGTCATATAGTTTATTTTCAAACTCAAAATAATTTTCTTATTAAGAAAATCGATTACTTATGAAATATATAAAGATAGAAATGATTAGAGTAAGACGATACTTAAGAATAATTCTTTGTTTTAGTCGAACGGCACAAATCAAAGAAGCAAGACAATTTGAAAAAAACGCTTATGTGTTTAAGTTTAATTTATTTATGAGGTACTGCCTTGGGACAAGTTTCAATGTTATTGTTGATCTCAACGTTGTACCCCTCCCCATCTTTGGAAGTAGCTACTTTCTTTACCTCAGTGACAGTTGCGTTCTTGGCATTGGAACACTGATTGTTGTTGACGTATACGTTAATGACAGGCTGTGATGCACAGTGATGAGAGTTTTCCTTAAAGGGACTTTCGCAGATGAAGTAGAACTCACGCTCACAAGCTAAGTCATTCCATTGGCCATCAGGATACAGCTCCAGGCAAAATTCACGCTTGTCTGCATTATTTGGTTCGCCTTTGGCCCAGTTGGTGTAAGTTACTAGTTGATTGTCCCACCACACCCACTTGCCATCAGATTGTTTATTTGCGGACGTCCAATAATTGTCTTCAGCACCTTAACAGTAGAAATGATTAATAATAATTTTATATTCTAAAATCAGTCCACGTCATAAATCGCATATGCAATTATCTACTTTAGTATACTTTAGTATTTGTTAGTTTTTTTTTAAACGGCAAATCAACAAAGATAAGGCAATAGAAAACGTAAATATTCCTGTACAAAAAAGTATATCCAATGAAATCACTCCGTTCATAGGAAAGGCTTGTTCAAACTGGTTTCTTTCCAATACCTGCATTTTCTTCCTTTTTTTCTTTCAAAAAAAATTATACTCGCTTATCCCAATATAGTACGCCATATTTTTATTTCGACTATATTAATAATTTGAAAAATATTAAAATTGGTTTTGCCGAAAATATATCTCGCCCCGTATCTTCGGAACAAAGCAACTTTTCAAAAATTATTAAAGAACAAAATATTCTTAGAATAGTCCAGGGAATAACCCCCTTAATTTTTGCCGTACATTTAATAAACATCCTGTATATTTTTTAAGTTTTGGTATGTGAGAGTATCAACGGGACTGTTATAAATTGCTTACCAGATTTTCCAGACTGTTTAATCAAGTTGGTGACGATATCGTTTTTCTTCTTGTCTTCTATGCTGACTAATTCCATCCCGTACTGTTCGCATATTTGGGATGCATTTCCTTGACTTGCCTTAAGACAGATAAAAAATTAAGTTGTTACTTTCGCCTACATTCCTCAGTCAATTTTATAATTTGTACAGAGGTTGTCACAATAATATTCTACCCCTTTCCGGTAAAAAAAATAGTAAAGATCAAAGTTTTACAAAATTTTATTGCCGTCTCAGTGAATTTAATATTGCATAAGTACGCATTGGTTTCATGGCAGATTTGACTTTATGCTGGACCAGAAAAATAACCAAAATATCATACGAACTTTCAAAGCAAATGTACGATATTCGTATCGTTATAGTCAATTAAAAAAGCACAGTGAGTTGTTTTATTAAAAACAATAAAAGTTTGATTTTCTTTCAAAACTGATTCAGTTTTTTCTGTATTTCAAGTAGTCAAGTTCCAAAGGTATAGGCATCAAACTCCCAATTTTTTATATTTGAGATCATAAATTAGTTTCTTAAAACTTTTTACGTGAGTATAATTAGACAAGATTTCTTTAATCGTTAGTTTAAACTAGTAGTATATACTGAAATGAACACACTGTATCTCAAGACACAACACTGAGAAATAGCATAGAAATACGTTTTAATGATAAGCATATTAAGAAAATAAGTTTTGGGTACGAAGTAGAAGCATTAAAGTAAAAGACAATGCCACAAGAAGGGCCAATTTAGAGATTTTATGAGTAAATTAATGTTAAATAATCTAGTACAAAAGAAAGTTCAAATATTATAACATCAGAAACACATAGGCTAGAAGTTTCTTATAAAAAATTTGTCATGCAAAATATCATATAAAAATTTCTTGTAAATTAGTATTAAGACGTATAAAAGCTACTACGCAGTTATAAAATATAAATTACGCCGTAAGTTAATTAAAATCAAATTAATCGCAATATGCTGGAGAAATTGCGCAGTTAGAAAATGATAACAGGGATACGAGCAACCAATGGCGAAAGAACAAATCAGTGAATTTACCTGGTACCGGAAAAACAAAAAAA
>NW_019416575.1:0-56716 GCF_000390285.2 Anoplophora glabripennis | reverse complement strand
CAGAACGAAACCAAGTAAGTCCAGTTGCATAAGAGTTTTCTCCATGCCATAAAGTGTTGCAAATTCGAACTATAAAAGCTATTTGTGAAATACAAAACCCGTTACAAACTATAAACAATGTCAGTGATTAAAGTTTAAATTGACATTTTTGAACATTCTATAATTTAAGTATTAGTTTAATTTCAAATGTTCGTAGTATAAGTTAATTTGTTTGAAAAACGTTTAAAATAATGATAATTGGTTAACCAAACATTTTCTCAATTATGATAGGTAGAATAAGGCATTTCTCAGACAATTATTCATGTAAAAGTATATAAAGAAAATTTTAGTTTCTGTGTTCATCAAAAGGATTGTTTGAAATTGAAAGAAAAATAAGTAATAAATGTCATCTTGTGTAAATCTTTCAAATTTTGCTTTTATTCAATGCTTCCTACCAAAAATTAAATAGTAAAGGTTAATTAAAAGAGCATAGAACCGCCCCTATGAGGTAAGGACTCATGCTATTGATAAAATAAAGTGTTTTTTCTTGAGGGACAGTGTAGAAAATGAACATTCCTATCTACACTAATAAAATCCTGTCTACACTGTGAACATTATTTATACAAAGTAAAGCTGCCGGAGGCGATGTTAGCAATGATAAGGTAAGAAAGTCTAGTTCGTCTATGTTTGTCATTATTATTATTAAAATTTCTTATCAGAACCTACACTCAATGGAAAATTAGATATAAATACACCCAAATGACATTTTACATAAAAAAGGCGCCCAAACGGATAATTAATTCTTATACACACACAAAATTTACACACCAGAAACAAAATTAATCACCAAATTAAATAATAATTATAATATAATAAAAATAAATAAATAAATATCAAAATAATAAATACACCGCTACCAATCAAAAATTACATAATAATACATATATAATGTAATATCAAGTTTAGTTAAACTATTCAAAATATCTTTTTACTTACACTAATTTGGCTAACCCGGTATGGTTTTCCCCCTACGACCGTTATAGGTAGCGAAGGATTCTCTGGATATTGAGCAGTCGGATCTAAAATAAAATATAATTTATGGTCTTGGTATCATTTCAACATTCAAAACAATGGTAAAAAAAGTGTGCAAGGCGTTGCAATATTCCACCGCTAATATTGTTTTCAGGTGATTCGCTAATGAGGAATTGAGAAAAAAGTTAATATCAATGTAAGTCTCCAAACGCTTTATTTTCGGTATATATAATAGGGCCAAGTTTAATTACTGTCTTTAAGTTACTCTCATTTGTTTTACTGGTAGATGAACTGGACAATTGACACCATGTTCTGAACGTTATATCAACAACCATACAAAAATACTTCACTCCAAAATATTGAATGTGTGGAATTTGAAATGATTATCTTAAGGAAACACGTAAATAAAATAAAAATAATATAAAAAATAATAAAACTACATCTCAAAAACGAAGCATCTAAGAAGTAACGAATCGACACGTTTTTAAAAAGTGGAAGCTTTTTTGAAAAGAAGTTATATTGGATATGACTAAACAAATTGAAAGCATTGTTAGAGACATAAGTAGGTACATAGATCTCGTGTATTTTTTCATGTTGAATTCGAATCCGCAGGCCAAAAATCAAATAACGCATGTTAATGCAAAACAATGTGAAAAACCAAAGATAGAAATGTGGGTTGATAGACAAATATACCAAAGAATATAAAGGGTTGGAAACTATCTACAAATCCAGGGTCCTACTAAGTCACACATTTTCCTATTGAATACTTTTGCCTGAATTTTGTTACCGCGGGTTTTTGGGATCGCGAATCCGAAAATTGCTGAATAAAAGATAGGGGATCCAATATGATGGATGTAAAAATCAATTTAAAATTTGATTATGGCTGAAACTTATTACTTTATGGTTTTCCAAAGTCGTCAGTCATGAATATACGGTTTTAATACGGAAATTTTTAAATCCAAAATAGCAGACCCATAATTGCAGAAAAGAAAACTATAGAAATTGGTATTTACAACAGAAAGAAATGTATCGTGAGTATTTAAAAAATTGAGATCATTTGAGTAATAATAGGCCAAGGTCCAAGAATGAGAAACAAAGAATATAAATTTGGTTTGTGTTGTCTCTTTCAAATAATCATACTAATCCAGGCAGGGAAATATAAGATGAACAAAATGAGTAAGATTTTATAGCTAAAAATATAAATTTGATAATTGAAGTAGCAAACAAATCGAATTTATATTCTTTGATTGTTGCTTTTCATTATAAAGCCATACCTTATCCTTACTGTTTCATCCTATTATAGGGGATATTTTAGCGGTTTACTAAAAAATGGGCATACGAGTGCCTGTAGATCGGTTTTTCGGCTGTGGATTCGGATTCAGTATAAAAAATACACGAGAGCTATGTACTAGTATCTCTGGTACAGAACTTTGTTTTGTGGGACTGTGTTATCAGTTGAAATGCTTTCAAATTCATGAAAAACACTTATAATTTATATATCATTGTAACAACTACACACAATTAACAGTATTCCTTGTTCCTTCTTATAATTTTTTATTAAGTACAAAATAATGCGGAAAAGCATATCTGTGATTATTTTATCGATCCAGTTCAGAAAATTGGGAGACTATTTTTAGTTCATTTAAATCAAGGCATTAAATTTTGGAAATGTCTTTTATTACTAGATAATATGCTGAGTCTTCAACAAGAAATTCATCAACTTACGAACTTCAACGGTAGTTGTATGCGAAGCAACAGGAGCTGTTGGTTGAGTAACTGGTCCAGGTCCTAATGGTGGTAAAAGAGGTATTATGCGATCGTTCCTCTCACAAATAAAGTAAAGTAGATTAGTACAAGTTAAATCGTTCCATAATAATCCCTCCTCTTTCTTTTGCACGAGTTCAAGGCACTGTTCGTTCACGTTATCTGGTTGGCCAGACAGCCAGTGTGTGTATTCTACTTTTATCCCGTATGACAGCCAAACCCAAGTTTTTCCGTCGATGGCTTTGGAACCTGACGACCAAAAGCTGTCTACAACACCTGAAATTCATCATTTTTCTGGTAATATGTAAATCTGATATGCGTTGTCCTTTACTTACCGGTATCTCGAAGATATTTATGTATTCTACTATTTTCTGCGTCTGAGGTAATTGAAACTAGTTTCATGTTAATAATTTCACAGAACTGAAATGCTTGCAGATATGTGGCCTAACAAGAACAAAATAGGGTGTAAGAACTTAAGAGATTATGAACAATATTAAGTTGTATGTTAAAAATTTATCTGAACAAAGAATGCCTTATGAAAATATCTGTTATGTTTATGTAAACCCTTTATTGTTTTACTAAAAATGAAACGTTTTAGTTTTTATCAAAGATAAATTGTATATTCGAAAGTCTTAACCCAAAAAGCATAATATCTACTAGAAACTTTTAACTTGATTAGTGGAGTATGGGCGGGATAAGACAAATACAATGTATACATCTTAAGTTATCATTATTTAGTTATCTGCAGGTGCTATGAAAGAAATACCTATGCTCTACTTAACGACTGTTTAATTAACAATGTTGAGGAAAACAACTACTCTGCTGACTAGTGTTCTAGTGACTACATCAAAATAGCTAGATTATTTTTTTATTATACAGATGAGAACTGAGATCGAAACCGGTATATGTTTGGTCGTGCTACTGACGAATAATAATTTTTTGTGAAACATTACTGGTGCAGTTTAATGCGATCGGGAGATTAATCTGCAGAGTAGTTGTTTTCTAGAATATCATTTATTAAGCTCATTAATATACATGCGGCTAAAGTGTATAGATATAGTACGCAATAATAAGTACTAGCAAAAGTTAACAAAACAATCTTATTCATAAGGAAAGCGGTTCTAGAAAATAATTAACAGTTGTCCGCGGCTAATAGTCTTCAGCGATCGGTAAGTACCAATTTCAAAAGTTTTTAATAGATATTAGTTTTTCTAATTCTAGTAATCGCACTATCTGCGTCATTGTACAGTAATAATATGTACATGTCTGCCTTTGATCTGAGGCTTCGCATCGATCAATTTATTCGATACGTATCCAGCAGCATCCTGGCATATTCCAGGTTTTTTGCTGAAGGACGTTGGCCGTGCATTTCGTTGTCATTTGTGACTGAGTTTGACGCTTTACTTGGTCGAGCATATGGCACGTGTTTTTATGTCAGTCAGTAGCATTTCGTATTGTGAGCATAGAGCGGTATACGGCTTGACCACAGATTTGGCCTATTTAAATACACATTTAAAAATATTTTTTGTTTCTCCCAATTACTATGCAGTTTAGTAGGGTTTTGTTTCTGTGCTGTATTCCACATATTTGTTGTAATACATCTGATACAACTTCTGTTTTAAAACATTGATTTTGTCATTTTCAACAAATGTGTTACTAAATGTTGCATTGAAGTGGAAATAAATGTTTACAGTCAAAAATAGATTTTTTTAAATGTGTTGCGGAGTTTATGCAAAGCATATTAATGATACATGATGAGTCATTAATAATGGTACACAGCTCAATGGCAGATTGTCAAAATATAGTGATTGAGCCAAACATGCCTTAATCAATTGCTGCTTCTTTTCGTTCTACAGGGTGTTAAAGTTGAAAAAATATTTTCGATTCTTTGCTATATTTTAAGTACGTTATGGTTTTAAAAATTTGTAGTTTTACGTTTTTTGAGGTGGCAAACACGAATATACATATAGTGTTGGGGTCACGTCTAGGGGGCGCTAGTTGTACTATCCTGTCAATGTAAAAATATGTCTAACTCACCCTGTATATACCGGAATATAGAACTGGCTTTTAATTATGGAAATATGTCACATTAGGACCGAAACAAATCAAATTCCTATTCATCTGAATATATAGTGATGGATTTTACATATACAGTTTTAATTAATTATGTCCACAAACAGCGATTCTTTATGTGATTTTAAGCCAGAAAGATATACAAATAATTAGTTTTGGAAATACACGGTGTTGAAATAAAAAAGTATCTTTTCCAAATATCTCTGATACAGAATGACAAAACGAAGGCTTATTACCTACCTAATTATTGGTAAAATATCACAGAATTCAGAAATAAATTCGTGTATCAGCGGAGGAGATGTCTCTCTCACTGACAATCAGAAATCTGATTTATTAGGCACTTTTTTAAATTTTCATTAACGTTGCCAAACACTCCACAAACTGTAAAAACTTTAAAATTACTTTTTTCTTTAAAAATATTTAAGGAATATTTTACTAGAAATATAATTTTAAATATATACAAATTAATCACAACAAATTCACAAAAAAATCAGTGTGGAGTGACATTTTGCATTTTCGTTAGAAAATATAAAACATCAGATAAACTTTTTTGCGAAACGGTTGATTTTGGAAAAGGATATTTTTGTTTTAGTTAACTCTGTATCTCAAAACCTACTGATTTGCGGACTAGTGCTTACATAATTTTTTTTTGTATAAAAATCGTACAAAATTTTATAGGTGTGATATAACCTGCAAAGTATGTCATATGCTATTGACACAAAACACTGCTGGCAAAGATCAACTTACTTATCTGTAGATACTACAGAAACATGACATGATCATACAAGGCTCCGGAACCGCTCAAATTGAAGAGAATAAAATTACCAAAAAAAAATTTTTAAGAAATACAAAAATTTACTTTTACTCAAAAACTGTCGCTAAAAGAATAAACGTCAGATCCGAAAACTAGACACTTGAAGTTTCAATTTCCTTTTTTTGATTCCCTCTACGACCATTCCCTCCAATTAACAGCTCTTTGAAAATCACCCAAAATTTTGGGACTTTTTTAATATCTAAATGCCATATGCACGACATTTAGTCTCTAAAAGTGTTAATCTTTGTAGGTTATATACCTCTAGATTTTAATACATTTTAGCGACATTAAAACGGTTAGTTTAAATAAACTTTCCAGGTTTTTGCACCAAAGTTCTTTTAAATTTTCGTTAAAACCGTTATATTTTTATTTGAGAAATCTCCCATTAAGCTTGTCTCTTATGTTTAATCAAGTACATTGTATTACAATAATTGCTAGCCTACCTTAAAGTTCGTTCCAAAGTAGTAACTCTTCCCTTCAAAGTGTAGCAGGTTAATATTTGGCGACACACTTGGATTTTGAAAAACTGCTGGCCAGTCTGCAATATTTGCAAGTAATCAATAATAGTGGATTAAGAAAAAAATCACTCCTTACTGGAATTACTTCCATGGGAAGACCCATTTTGCTGATGCTTGTTTTTTTCACAAATAAAAGGAAACTTTACGTTGCAGTCCCTGTCATTAAAATACAACCCTTTGCCTTTAAACAGCCATAGTTCAAGGCACAATTCAGTATTTGGGTTATCTGGTTGTCCACTACCCCAATTGGTGTAGTCTATTATCTCTCCAGTGGTCATCCAAATCCAGTTTTTCTTGTCCAATAACTTGGAACCAGCAGTCCAGAAGTGATCTTGCTTAGCTGAAAAATTGAAAAAGTTGCTGTAACCATTGCCAAAAGAGATAGTTGCTACGATGTCGATAACTTCCTTATTAATATTTCTTGTATATGGAATTGCCATGAATATTTGGCCGACTAATATTGGAAAAAGGTCTTCATAAAAAAAAGAATAAGGTTTAAAGATCACCGCTAAAACGATATAAGCGTACTATCTTATGGTACGAATATAAATGCAGT
The DNA here is from genome assembly GCF_000390285.2 of Anoplophora glabripennis. Classification (NCBI taxonomy): domain Eukaryota; kingdom Metazoa; phylum Arthropoda; class Insecta; order Coleoptera; family Cerambycidae; genus Anoplophora; species Anoplophora glabripennis. Next base: position 49,980 of record NW_019416575.1, on the reverse strand, counting down.
TATTTCGGTTACAATGTCACCACTACACCAACACTAGCGTACCAAGTTTCATGTAATTCAAAAATAGAGATATAGCACCACTGCCTCAGTGCTTGAGCTTATTGTAAATGATCCTGGTACTAATACGAGAAGAATTTCTGTACATATTGGACAAAGTAGGTCGGCTGTGCAAGACACTTTGCGTGAAAACGAACTGCATCTCTATCATTACCAACCGGTACAAGAAAGTCTTCTCTCGGATCTTCCCCAAAGAGTTCGTCTGTGTGAATGATGAAGCAGTCATCTGGATACTCTTTCAAGAACGCTTTTCTGTGACGAGGCTACATTGACAAGAGAAGGAATCAACAATTTCCACAACGATCATGTGTGGGCAATAGAAAACCCTCATGCTATTCGAGAAACCCATTTTCTTGGGCTGGAATAATGAAGTTACCGGACCACATTTCTTCGACAGAAATTGAACAGCGACATGTACCGAGTTTTTTTGGAGAACGACACTAACCTATTAAATGGGAGCCTAAATGCAAGGATCAACTCATTGAGAAGATTCATGCAGCGTTTGATGAGGTGAAAAGCAATATAACTAAAAGTGGTAACGAGAGCTTCGACAGAGGAATGAGTTATGCACTGCACAAGGCGGTGGTCACATTGAGCTGCTTTAATAATTAGGTTTTTATTAAAATAAACCTCATTTTTTTCTAAGCCCTCTAGTCGCAACAATGTAATTGACTCTTTAGCAACTACTCATACGACCTAGAAACCTCAAATTCCGATATTTCTAGAATCATTGGGGAAATGTGAATAGACTAATTTTTGCTTAAAATTTGTCATAGAATTTACATATGAAGTACGTGATATTTCGGCGACCTGCATACTGAATGTACTGTTCATATATATTTTTTTATTAAAACAAAGTGTCGTTCTTTATTTAACCCAACCGATGACTACGCACTCTTGAAACAACACGTTTTGAGTTACTCATGGAGCAAGTTTGAAAGTAATTAAAAAAAAAAGATAATATAGAATGATTCGTTTGTGTTGATTCTTCCTACAGCTCAACGAAATATCTTAGATAGGTACAAATGAATGTAAAAACTAATCTTAAACTTCCAATGAATCTGAAAAACTACTATTCGATTATAATATATGAAACCAAATTATTTGTGAAAATCATATGTAATTCTGATGACAGACAATTCCATTATACGAAAATGATATTATATTGTTACTTACTTTGTTCTTGGACATATTTATAAAGTTTGTCATTTTCTTCGGAAGTCTGCACTCTTACCAAGTCCATATTAATGTCTCTACAAAACTGATCTGCTTCCAAATATGTGGCCTAAAAATATGTTGTTATATAAGTCTGATAAAAGCGTACCTATATGTAATTGCGTTTTAACGGTATATTAGGCACTGATATTGAAATCCATAAAAAGTTAAAATTCCAGCAAGTGCTATTTCCTACGATATCGTTAAAATGCAATTTTATGTTTGTTGTAAGCATAAAATGTTTGCATATTTTATTGATTACCTACTTCTTCAATATTAAAAAGTACATTTTAAAATTAAATATTCTGACAAAAAAACAATGATTTTGGGGATAGTTTAATTAATAGAGACTTTACAACAAGTGAAGAAAATGCCGTTGAGTGAGACAAATTCGAGAACGAAAAGAAATATTTCATCTCGAATACAAAATGCTATTTCCTTTTCTAGTTACACGGTGGTCCCGAGATAATGGGCCAAAATTCATGGGTAGATTCCCCAAGTAAAAATATTGCAATTTAGCCGAACTTAGTCCACAAGTTGATAGTTAAAGAGATACAGGGTGTTAAATGTAAAATATTATTTCTGTTTTTTTTTTAATTTATTCCTTAAAAAATTCAAATATCCTCACAAAATTTTGGGGACTGGAGTTCTTTGAGTAGAGGAATTGAAATCTGTTCACATTTTGGTTAAAGTTCATAGAGGGCGCTAGCTACAGTAGATTGAATGTATTAAAAACGACATAACTTTTTTGTACTTTAAGGTATCTCATCTTTGGTAGCAAATTCTTATTTTTCAACTTTTTTTACACAAAAAAGGTATACTTTATTAAATTATCTATCTCGCACCGTTTTCGAGATATTTGGCTTTGAAACTTCCAATGCTGTTGCATTAAATTATAATTAAGTACCTACAGGTATTATTAATTTAGCGATAAGTTTCTTAAGTAGGATTTGGACGAAAATCAAATAATTAATGTCTTCCACTTGTCTTATTGCTGTCATTTGTATGCTAATTTCTATTAAGTATTATTCGTATCTACTTAAAATTACATCTTAGCTTACAAATTAAATTGTATACTCGTATACATAAATGTGAGATAGAATGCCGAGGTTATCGTTTTTGGAGTTACATGAAATCAGTTGTTTATGGAGAAACTATAAACACTTGAAAATAACTTTAGTAGCAGGTTCTAAATGCTGCAGTCATTTCGCATTAAGGATTTATACTTTAAAATAAGACAATCTTTTAATAAACGTGTTGATAAATATATTGAAATTAGAGGTGGACATTTTGAGCAATTATTGTCAAAAAGGCATATTTTTTTACTAATGTTTACTATTTTACTGTGCATTACAATTTTTAATTCTAAATAAACCGTTGTTTTTTACATTTGTAAATTATTTTAATTATTTCAACTATTAGCATTGGAAGTTTCAAAGCCAAATATCTCGGAAACGGTGCGAGATAGCTACTTTTATAAAGTCTACCTGTTTTGTGTAAAAAAAGTTGAAAAATAAGAATTTGATACCAAAGATGAGATACCTTTAAGTATAAAAAAGTTATGTCGTTTCCAACATCTTCAATCTATGGCAGCTGGCGCCCTCTATGAACTATAACTAAAATGTGAACAAATTTCAATTCCTTTATCCAAAGAACCCCAAACCTCAAAATTTTGTGTAGATATTTTCATTTACTAAGAAATAAATGGAAATAAACTAAAATAATATTTTACATTTAACACCCTGTATCTCTTTAACTATCAACTTTTGGACTAAGGTAAGTTCGGCTAAATCGCAAGATTTTTGCTTCGGGAATCTACCCATGAATTTTGGCCCATTACATCGGGACCACCCTGTATAAGTTTGTATTCAGTTTACTTCTAAATGAACACAACAAACTATTAATTTTATTATTAATTATACACACAAAAAAGTGCATTTTCACTTCAAAAAACCGAATCTGCTATTGGAAATGTTTTTAGTTGTTGGAAGAACCCCTAAAATCTAAAACTTTGCCAAAACTCTGTATTCTTTAAGTTTTTCTTTGGATACACTACAGTTTGTGTGTTCAGAGACTCAATTAGCCCTTGCAATTTTTCAGAGAGTTTATTTAAGAGACCATGAGTCTAAATTCCTAACCTACAGAAACTCAAAGCTCCAAATTCTGCTAATGGATGAAAAGCCTAATGAATGCAGAGAGGTTTGGCTGCTTTAAAGATTATTTAAAAGATCAAAAAGTAATGGAACATTTAATCCCAGATCTGTTTTATGGGATTCAAATAGGATGGTATGGGTCTCATCCGTGCAACAGGCCAAATTTTTAAGTATTACAGTGGCAGTTTTTTCTAATCGCTTCCATAGTAAACCATGCCTTCCTTTCAAATATCGCTGTTGCCACATAGAAAACATACACATATATGTTAACTGAAATATTATGATGTTATTTTATTTTTAAATATTTTATTATGTACAAAAAACATAATTAACATTATATAAATTTATTAAAAAATCCTTCCAGATTTAGTTCATAAAGATCATTTGTTTTAAGAGAGAAAAATCAAGATCAATCCATGGTAAAATCCTTAGTTTCACATATACCATTTTGTCGTGGGTAAACAACTTCTCAAGTTCACAAATGAAAAAATTATAATAATGAATTAATGCTATTATTGAATTTGAAAACACAAGTGGACCAAATAATGTCCAGCTGTTTATAGAAACTTTAATGAAATTATTTATATTCTTCTAATCAAAGCCTACTGTGATGAAGTTTCGTTATACATTAAGAATTTATTTTAGGGCAAGGGTACAAATAATTATGAATACAGAAAGAATAGGGTATTTAAAAACTCTTGCCATATTTTACAGAATTACAATTATTTTTATTTCAGTATTCTTTTAAAAAAAACTTAAATTGACTTGGATTGTTCCATTGTGTAAGGTATTAATTCGAAACTCAAAAATACGCGTTTGTGCCTTACGGACGGAAGAGCCTGAAACTATATATTAAGTTTTTGAAAAATAGTCATTTGACAAAAATTGTTTAGAATTGATCGTATCGGATAAACCTTGTAACAAAGTTCCTGCCAACGAAAAATTTTTTTTCGACTTCAACGCCATCTCCAATTTGCTCTGAAAGAAATCAAGTTGCACTCCTTGACGAAACCAAAGGAGCTCTATCATCTGTTTTTGAAAAAATCAACATATCTCTTTCCGCTGCCGAGAAACGTGGCTGAAGACTTTTATGTGGAACGCCCGGCATACTTATATACATAATATATACCATACCGTAAAATATATTCCAAAATAGTAACTCTTTCCTCCAAGATTAACTAGTGGAATCAAAGAAGACTCATTTGAAGAAGCATTTTCCCAACCTTAAAGTAATAATAACATTATATGATTATTATATCCTTCCAATTTCTTTTTTTTTTTAATGTAATTAATTATACCTGCTACATTGTATAAGGAAAGTGTCAGAATGTGGTTTTCTTATCCAAATTTAAGAATAGAGTTCTTGACGGTATGTGGCCTATTAAACGTTTCAGAGGAATCAAAGACAATATTACTCTGAAATTTTGTTTACGGGAGTTACCAGATATGTTCGCTTCAATGAAAATAATGCCATCAAGGTAGCACTTCCGGTTATACCGGAAGTATATATCAACTTCGTTATTTTAAATGGAACACCCTATATGTTATTGCATTATCGATAAGATAAATTAAAAATAAGTCAAAATTGTTAAAGCTTCTCTGTACCCATCATTTTCTAGATAATCAACATTTTATAAAAAAATTGATGATAATAATAATAATAAATGACTATTCACATTATTATTTGTACAAAAGAAAGAAAAAATATTAAATAGTAGCGGCGTTCGATTCCTCGCTCTTCCACGCAACCATATAAAGAAAAGAAAAATAGTTACAAAAATTTACAAAGAATATTAGAAATATAAAAATAATATTTCATCAAATATATAATATAATTTTTTATTGACTCTGTGTGCCTATAGATTATAATAAGATGATAAGTGCAGACAAAAATAGTATGATAAACCATAACGAGAGAAAATTTAAAAAACTGGACAGAGGGACAGAAGTAATTAACTAAAAGATACAGATTATACTATATATGTGCACGCCTATAAATCTCTTCGTGATACGAGGAGCCTACGGAACGACAAAATACTTGGTGCTCCTTTTATATTGTTAGGGATTTTGTTAAAAATCTTCGCAGCGTTATACGAAAAAGAACCTTGAAATTGAGCAGATTTGTGTTCTGGAACCAAGTGCAGGTGTTGGTATCGGCTGGTACGGTTGTGTACTTCACTGCCTTTTACTAGTTTGTTGCACAGATAAACAGGAGATTTAAATGTTTCAGTTTTATAAACTATGCAAGACAAATGTAGCTCATACATTTGTTTTAAATATAACCATCTGGATTCCAGAAACTTTTGAGTTATGTGATCAAATTTTCTTAAGTCAAAGCAATATCTGATGCAACTGTTCTGTATTTTCTGCAGGGTATATGTATCTGATTCTAATAGACAAGGCCAAAAAACACTATCACAGTAATGTAGTAGAGATAAAATTAGCGAATCACATAACTTTAGTTTCACATCAGTACTGAGTGAATCTTTATGAATATTACGCAGTTTTAATTTCCCGTACGATTTTTGTACTAAATAGTTGACATGCTTTTGAAATCTTTAATCTTAAATCTTGATAGATGCAAGCGTTTCGAAAATTCCTTATACCTTTCTTCATTCTGGGAGCTTTCACTTGCTTTTCAGAAGGCACAAAGAACATAAGATGCATTACCTTCCACTATCAAAATTTCCTGAAAAAGATTATATTAAGTGTCTCATTTTTCGCGTTGTTCTTTGTGTATTCAGAAAAGCAAGAAAGATATAACGAATTTTCGAAACGCTTAGTCTGTCAATTTTTTTTTGTAAAATGACGATTATCTCGACAACGGTTAGATTTAGGTACAGGGAAGCTTTGAAAATTTTCTTATTTTTAATTTATCTTGTCGATAATGCAATAATATATAGGATGTTCCATTTAAAATAACGAAGCTACTTCCGGTATAATCCGAAGTACTACGTTGATGGCATTATTTTCATTGAAGAGAACATATCTGATAACCCTAGTAAACAAAATTTCAGAGCCATATTGTCTTTGGTTCCTCTGAAACGTCTAAAAGGCCACTTACCGTGAAGAACCCTGTATAAATATTTGTCTCTGTAGCCCCAATTTTTGAAATGTTCTCAAAAAATGTATCTCAATATCTTCAGAGTAAATGGACTAATTTTTTTAATGCACGATACATTAACAAAGTAGCATTAATGAAAAAATGAAGTTTCAACTGAAACCGGACAGGTATAAAATATTCTCTACTTCTTAAGATGCTCTTATAACCTATTTTTCGGGACCCTTAACACTTTATCAAGGGCTTCAATAATAAAAAATATTTAAGTAATAAAACATTCCTCCATATTTGGTACATTGTAGCATGAACTCCGTATATAGAAATTACAAACAGAAGCTTTTTTGGATTCCAATTTCCTGCTGATATACCTACTAAAACTTGTGATTTTTTAATTGGAGTAAAAAATAATGAAAAACTCCAAACTAGTAAAAATATTGTACAAAAGAATATTTTCCTTTTTCTTGTTTTATAAAATTAAATTGTTGTACCTAGAATTCAATCTAGACAATTTTTTACCGAAGTTGAATCACTGTCTCTCAGTTCAAAGCAATTTTTTAATTATATCTCTTACGTTTTAGAGAAAACAAATAATACTTACCCTCTACTCTGTTCTTTATTTTTTTTCTCGAGGAGGTGGCTGCTTCTAGGTTGCCATACAAATAAGCCGAGAATACTAGTAAGTAATTGAAAAAATGCATCGTTCTTTCAGAACACTACGAAAATATTTATTTGTAGTATAATCTGTTTTTCACTTACCTTTATACTTATTGTAGATATGTGTGAAATTTATTGTAATCAGCATATAAATAGATTTTTATAATTAGTTAGTCGTTAATGCAAATATATACATACTTCAAAAGTACTATGTGCGACATGACAGATTATACTATCACTAAATTCATGGTTATAGAAACCGGAACTATTTTTTGTGCGGTATGTACAAATTGACATTGTTATTTATTGCAGAAAAACTATGCGTCAGAAGTGTATATAAGCATGTGAATTATTTTTACTAATTATAATGAAATTTTAATTTTGATAACATAAACAATGAAAGTAAATTTTGTATTTCCACAGTCGTCCGCAAATTTCTTAGGAAAAAAACTGTAGATAATTATTGAGAACTTGTGATGAGTTTGTGAGGTTGTTGAAGTAAATATAAACTTTATATTAATATATCTGATGGTAACTTACTTTGCAATGTTGATGTTGTTGTAGACATTTAAAGTTACTTTGAGCATCGCATATATTCACCACAATGAACAAGATTTCATATTTTTGCTCAATTAAGAAAAATATACCAATAGCACATTTTCTGAAAAAGACATAATGTTATTCGCATATATTTTCTTCGATTTTTCTGGTAATAAATTACACTCTGTTTGCATTGCTGATTCAATAAGTTATTTTATGGATTTAAATAGGAACAATATGGAGATTACTCTGTACCTAAGTTATATACTTAATAACGCTTGCCTCATAGCAACCACGGAAGACCTGATGGAATTATTACTCGGTGAAAATATTGTATGTTTAACTTGGAAGTAATAGTATATTAAGTATTAAGAACGGTAAGGGTAATTTACCGTTCGAAGATGTTTGGAGGCTGAGCGAAGCGAAGCCTCCAATTTTGTCTGAAAACGGTATAACTCTTAACGTTCGTGATGCTTATACTATTTTTTGCACGATCGCAATAAATGAAAACGAAATTATATATACGTATTTAATTTTTTATGTAACTTCAAAAATGATGTTTCTGAATAAATTTGCGAAGCAGGTTTTTTGTAATCTACTGATGTTTATTGTTGTCACGGCTTTCTTAATTGACGAAATTGACAGTTCTAGAACCGGTAGCTATGGTGTTATTTATTAATAATTGATAGTTCTCAAATGGTAAAATGAGCGATTCGTCTTTAGATGCAAAGTTAGAAGAAGCGTGGAGTGTTGGACGTTCCACATTAATTCCTGAGAAATCAAGGGAGCGCTATGAAAATACATACAAGATTTTCAAGAAATGGTGTGAGACAAAAAACCAACATATTACCGAGAAAGTTATGGTGGCGTACTTTGTCCAAAGGAACGAAAAATTAAAAGCTCCATGAAGCTTATGGGCAGAGTATTCAATGTTAAAAAGGACAATTTTTGTTCATGACTCGCTTGACATTTCCAAATTTTCGACATTAATTGGCTACCTCAAACGGAAAAATGTTGGTTACAGACCAAAAAAAGCCAGTGTGTTTACTAAGAAAGACGTGTCGCAATTCCTAATTGAGGCACCAGATGACAGATATTTAATTCATAAGGTAAATTTGGATGATTTTAGATGAATAGGTGCTAAGTATCGCTTTGCATTTTATGTAGCATTGATATTAGGAATATCGGGAGCATGTAGAAGGGAATAGTTATACAATATGACCATTCAGGATATTGACGACCAAGGAACATATATACTTAGTTGTAAAAATTCAGCAAACAAAAACAAATATTCTACGAATATTTACTGTTACAAACAGACACGATGAAAATATCCATTATTTAGAAATTTACCGCAAGTATATCAACTTGCGGCCAACAAACACAAAATCTTCGCATGCATTTTTGAATTATCGCAATGGAAGGTGCTACAACCAGGTAGTGGGAAAAGGAACAATTGGGCAGTGGTCGTCGAAGATAGCCGAGTATTTAAAATTACAAAATCTTACAAATTATACAGGTCATTCGTTTCGCCGTACTTCAGCCACCCTCCTAGCAAATAGAGGTATGGATGTGCTCGGGTTAAAAAGGCATGGGGGATGGAAATCCCCAACCGTTGCCGAAAGCTACGTCGAAGATTCCCTTCAAAATAAACTACAGTGTGCAGATAAAATTCTTCACGATAATGACAACACATCATCCTGCAATACTTCTGAATCCTGTGCTGAACCATTATCTGCTACTATAGCTTCGACTTCACTGGCCTCGATAGCTAATTTTACTTTAAATAAAAATATAACTGAAACCGAAATTGAAAAAACATGTACTGCTCCAATTTCTGTAAGCAATTGTACAAACTGTACATTTAATTTCAACATTAATAAATATATTTAAAATACATCTTTCTTTTATATCAATTACCCACATTTAAAACTGAATTCTAGAAAACTCATTCCAAATCAATGCGATGTTGAAAATGTCTATTTTGACAGTTATTCACTTACCGTTCTAGACCGGTAAGTGAATTACTTACCGTTTTGTTAGCCTTAGTAACCAATAAGCGCATCGTACTGTCGTAGAAACAAACATGGTAAATGAACTAAAAAAGCTTGATCGTGCAAAAAGTATATTTAATGCCTTGGCTGCTTTAATAGATTCGGTGCGCCTCGTCTATCAAATACCAACCGCGGCATTAAATTTGTACTTTACTGCCTAGTTGAACAAATAACTTAAAATAGAGGTATAACGGTAAACATGCATTAAAGGCAAATAGACTACAGTCAGTTACTTTAATAATTTAATATTTCAACTGTAGCAGATTTTATTTCAGATATGTAAACTGTATTGCCATAGTAGGATATACATTTTTTAATTGTGGTAGTTAGTATTATTAGAAGTATTAAAAAAATTGCCTGTCGGAGTTCAGGTGGACTTAGTCAAACTAAGGAAAAACCCACTATTCAACCCAGTAATGCTGTGGCATGGCAAGTAAGTTATGAAATACGCAGAAATGATTCTATATGTTGAGAGTTTTTTACTGGACACCATGGATGCTCATTGACTACTTACTCTTTGCACAATACATGACCTAAATTCCCACATAAATATAAAAAAAATAGTTCAAGTTCAAGGGATATCAACTTCCAAACCATTTTTTCTAGGGGACTCTGTATATGTCTACAATTTTAACTTTTACATTTACAACCCCATTCTTGCATACTTGAACACCAGTAGAATTTTTGAAATAGAACATTTTCTCATGAAATCTTCAGTGTATTCGTTCCAAAATTATCTAAATTTGAAAATGTGGAAGACTTTAAATTTTTAAATGAAAACTCCCAATTTTTTAACGTATTCACATTCTGTACTAAAATAGAGTGTAACTCTTTTAATATTTCCCTATACGTAAACCCGGTCGTTTTCATTTTATTTACGAATAAACATCCCCTTTTTCTAAAATGGTGTTTCCATTTGTTTCGCACATTAGATTGACCGTGACAGGTAAGTAACAATCAACATGACAACTGTCACGGGTTTTTAATTGTCAAATTTATTTTAATAAGTGTTCAAAATATCTTTCTTCAACTTCTAAACATTTTTCACACCTTCGGATTAGTTCTTTGTGGGTCGCTGCTCTAATAGAATTCGGTGATAGGTATTCAAATGCTTGCCTTACTCTATGCATACCTTTTTCCTTTGTTGTTACTGGAGTAGGTACTATACACACTATTTACTATTTTTTATTGTCCCCCAAATAAAATAATCCAACACAGGTAAGTCTGGTGACCGAGGCGACCATAAAAACGGTCCATTGTTGGCAATCCACTGTTCATCAAATAGTTGTTGCTAAAAATTGCTAACAATGTAACTGTTGTGAGGAGGGACATTGTTATCTTGATAAAATACTATCTAAATAGTTATTTCAAAATTTTGTAAAATATTTAAATACCTACAAAAAGAAAAGTTTGAAATTTAAAAAATACGTTCCTGACAGCACAATAAACGATGAATTGCCAGTTGTCTTGAAAATTTCGTACTTTAAATCTATGTGGGTTCAAGTCACTCCAATAATGAGAATTACGTCTATTGAAAAGTCCATTTCTGGAGAAGTTCATCTCATCGGTCTAAATAATATTATTCAAAAATGATTTATTTTATTAAAACCGTATCAAAATAAATACACAAAAGCAAATTCTTTTTATAAAATCTGTATATTTTAATTACTGAACTACTGAATACAAATAGGGCTTTAATTTGTGCTTTGAAAGTATTTTCTGTATTAAACTCTTATTAATTCTTGACTCCAATTCAGCTTGTCTCAAAGACAATTTGGGATTTTCAGCAAAATAAACCAAAATAGCTATTTCTATGTTTTCATGGTTAACAATTGATTTTTGTGGCAATTTATCTTAACAGACCCGAAATTTTTTAAATTCTCTATTATCTCTTTCACAGTTTTTTTGAGATGGTTTCTCTTTTACTGGATATCGAGTAGCAAACGTGTCACAAGTTTTTGAAATACTAATGAACAAATTTAAATAATCTTCATGAATATAATGTAATCTCTCTGGCATTTTTAAAGGTGAAGGCTATTATTGTCATGTTGTTTGTTACTTACCTGTCACGGCCAAAAAAATGTGCGAAACAAATGGAAACACCATTTAGGAAAAGATATTTATTCGTAAAGAAAATTAAAACGACTGGGTTTCGATATGGGGAAACTTTAACAAAGTTACACTCAATTTTAGTGCAGAATGGGAATACGTTAAAAAAATTATTGGTTTTCATTTAAAAATTTCGAGTTTTCCACATTTTCTGAACTTCATATTCGATCTTTGTTTTTTTGACCACCTTGTATAAAAATTGGAAAATTTTCATGTCAAATCCGATAAATAAGGTCTTAAGCTACAAAATATGTATAAAAAAATTAACCTGTTTCTGGGAAAATTAAATCTGTCAATTTTTGCCTAAAAATCAAATATCTCGGAAACGGTCAATCCTAAGTATGGAGTGTAGGTACTATATGTTTTCAACTTAGAAATAATAAATGCTCTTCCCAAAAATAGGCAATAACATACAGGGGGTTCAATTTAAAATAAGAAAGTTGATATTGACTTCCGGTGTAACCGGGAGTACGATGACCATGAACATATTTTAGCTTGGTAGACCCCACGTCCCGTATCACACCACCACAATTAAAAAAAATCGTTTCCCATATACCCGTCGATGGAGTTCGTGGTGAGACCCTTTATAGTTGTTTCTCATAATATCATTAGTTAAAAACTATAGAATTGTTAAAATCACTTCTGCAATGTTACTGAATAAATACAAGAATGTTATAAATATAAAATATGAGAATTTATTTTAAAATATATACAAAGTATTCAAAACGTATTAAATAACAAAGTTACACTGTAACACCATACATATAACCAAGAATGATTTTTTTAATTTTAGATAAAATTTTACTGCAAATTGTTAATTACATACTGTTTCAATATATCACAATATCCATCTCAAATATCAGTTCAAAACAATATCGTTATAAATGTTTTGTAACAAAAACACGTTTGGTGCCGATTAGCTACTATTGGTCACGTTGATACCTTCACAGATAAAATACTGTTCTGTGTCACATGGTTTAGCACTCCATTCGCCAGAAGGAAGCAACTGTAGACACAATTGACCCTTCTCGGAGTTGCTAGGTTGCCCAATATCCCAATTGAAGTAAGTTACAGGTAATTTGTACCACCATATCCATTTTCCATTGGGTATCTTTCTTCCAGATGTCCAATATCTCTCACCTATATGTAAAAAATTGCTAATAGAACAATGAAAGAGTTCAGTGAAGGATCGTGATCTAGTCACAAATGGAAGCTTTAATACTAGCTGTGTTGATTCTTGCCTGAATCATGAGAACCTGCCTTGACTGAGGACTTGAAATGTGGTTAATTTATTTAAAATTACTTATATTTTTTTCTATGGTAAGTTTATGGAAAGTCCCTTTACCTGAACTAAGAATCAAATTTGTGATGATACCATTCTTGTTTGCATCTGGTATGCTGACAAGTTCCGTTCCAAAAATTTTACATACTGCAGAAGCTTTCTCTTGAGTAGCCTAAAACAAAAATTGTTATATATATTATATGAGTTTAACTTTCGAACAGTGGAATAAGTTCTGATATATTTGTTTTTTATTTAATTTATGACGTATATACCAAACGTAAGGAGTGAACTTAAATTCTTAGATTTTCTTACATATTTCCACAGACAATATAGCTTCGCTCCAGACTGCTACTGGAATAGGACAGAAGTTTTAAATTTCCGAATTGCTGATAGAGTACACGACCAGTAGAATTTTAGAAAGAATCAAATGCAGCGGCCCGCATTTCTACGCGTATCCTAGCAACATATAAACAACAGTTTGGCAATGTTGTCACGCGTACTTACGAATTTATTTTGTACACTTCTTTATCAATGCCTATTTTTTGCCTTGCTGTATTTACTTAAATGTTTGATGTAGGTATTTATAAAAATGTTTTAAAGAGTCAACGAATACCTATGTAGTTTCATATGATATTCTGCAGCGGTGTCATAGTTAGGTTATTTAATCATAATTTCGTTAATTAAAAAAATAAAAAATATAAATATATTTCCAAAGAAACAATATTCGTAATGATATTTTAAACATAATAATTTATAATATAATAATATAATTTTTTTAATATTTGATGATGATAAATTTATTTAATATACAAGGTGGGTTATTAGTACGTCGCGGAATGTAGATATAGGGTTTTTTGTATTTTGTCATCCATTTATAGGTTTAATAATTAAAGATAGAAAAAACTTTAAATACAAATGTACGACTTTTCCTTTATTTCTTTTGACATTATCAAAATGCTGAAATAAAATATATGTTTAAAATAAAAAAATCATTAAAAAATTAAAATAAATCCTTATTGAAATAACAAACAGTGATTTTTATAACTAACATTTACAACAAGATAAGAAGAATACCTAAAAACGAAATAACATTAAAATACCTACCCATTTTGACAAATTTTCAACATGCAAGTAATTGTGATGATACAGTTCAAAATATGCTTTAATTTACTATTTATTGCAAACAAATTCACAATTATCAAACAGTTCGTCCTGTATTTTTTCTTTCAATACTTAAAATTTTGAGGTCTTTAATAATATATTTTGTTGAAGTGTCCCCACAAAAATGGAATGTCTAAAAGACTGAGACCGGGGCTGCTTTCTAGCCATGTAGGGTTTCTAATAATATATTTTTTACAGTGTTCATTGATGGAATTCGTCCTCCAAAATAAATTTGCCGAAATTCCTGAAGAACTTTTGCACATTATTGTTATTTGAATAATACAGTTTAATTGTTTTATTTTTATAAATAAACGGTTTTTGATCGTAACTCGGAAATGGTTGGAAATATAAACAAATCTCCCCTTGGTTCTGAGTAGAGCACTCGGTGGGTGAGGCAGAGCGGGGTGTCACAAAATATGAAAAAAAAAAAAACAGTATTATTTGCTTGTACCTCAGAAATGACTCGAAATATCAAAAAATCTCCCATAGTTCTGATTGGTGATCGAGTGAAAAACGTCCAAAGTCCGCAAGTCTTATTAATATATTTTGTTGCAGCATCACCACAAAAAAATGTCCAAAGGACTAAGATCAGGACTATTTTCTGGAAACCTAAGGTTTCTAATAATATCTTTTACAGTGTTCGTTTACTGAATTCGTTCTCCAAAATAAATTTGCCGATATTCCTTAAGAACTTTTGCACATTATTGTTATTTGAATAATACAGTTTAAAAATCTCCCTTTGGTTCTGAGTAGAACACTCATTGGGCGAAGCAGGGCGGTGCCTCACAATATTTAAAAGAAAAAAAAAGTTTTTGCTTGTACCTCGGAAATGTTTCGAAATATCAAAAAATCTCCCATGATTCTGATTAGTGATCAAGTGAAAACGCCCGAAATCTGCATGTCGAAAAAAACAAAATTCGGGACCAACGGTGTGTGACATCATATAATAGAAAAGTGGTTATAACTCGGAAACGGTGCGTTAAATCGAAAAAATAATTTAAAAAATCTCCCCACACCTCCGGCTCTGATTATCCGTTCTGCGTTGAATGCATATGGTCCGAAGTTCGTATGTCGAAAATAAATTTTGGAAACAAGAGGTGTGTGACGTCATATAGTAAAAAGGCTGTATACCTCGGAAACGGTGCGTTGAATCGAAAAAATAATTTAAAAAGTCTCCCCAACAGTCCTGGTTCAGATTGTCCGTTCTGTGTTAAATGCAAATCGTCCGAAGTCCGAATGTCGAAAATAAATTTTGGAAACAAGAGGTGTGTGACGTCATATAGTAAAACGGTGCGTTGAATCGAAAAAATAAAAAAAATCTCCCCACATCCTTTGTTCTGATTGTCCGTTCTGCGTTGATTGGGATAGATCCATATGACGAAAAACAAAAAAGTTTGTCAAAAATTGGAACAGCAGTAGCGAACGCATTATCTCTGTAAGGGAACATTGATTGATGATTTGTTTTTTTTTTTTAAATAAAATTCGTAATCCACCCCTTGAGGTTCCAACAATTTCATTCATTAAATAAAAAAAGGTACTGTTCTTAGGGAAATTTTACATTTTTTAATTCTTTTGAAATAATATATTAATTAGGTAAATTCATAGTTTTAATTCTAACTTGATTTATTTTATGTAACATTTAACACAAACATTTCCAAGCAAAAGATAAGTTCTATATAACTCTTCAATTGCACAATAACTAAATGCATTAAATTTATTTAGCAGTTATTATTTGGCAGCAAAGCCACCGCTAGAATTGCCTCCTGTTACCGAGTGGAAGAGTTACCACGCTAAATTTTATTGCTGGATGCCGGCTAACAAGACCCTGCATCCTTTTTGCCAATTTCCAGCATTTAACGCGTGGTCTGAAGCGATAAGCTGTATTTTCTGTAATATTTTGCGCCTAAAACCTGTGACAAATATAATTCTACATAAAAAGCTTTTTTGTATAATAACACATAAAGTGTATTTTATTGAATTCTGCAATTTATACATATGTACCTCTGCATTTTTAGTAGGTAATAGTATAATATTGTGAACATATTTACAAAAACATATTTAACACAATTAGTTATGTGTATCCTATAGCAAAATGGAAAATGAATATGCATAGTGTTTCAGAAAGACCTCCCGTAAAAACAGGGAGTGATAGTATATAAATAAGAATATTGTCTTATGAACTATACGCCTACCTCCTCTTGTTTTCGAGATACAGAGTGACAAAATAAAATGTTTAAAATAGAATTTTATGAAAATTTCTAAACGGTGAGAAATATTGTTCTGAAATTTGATATTCGGGGGATTTTAAGGACACCAAATACGCTGGTCTATTATTTTTTGGATATTACATAGAGTGCGCCAGTTATGCTACATTCCTATTACATTATAAGTTCAAATTTTTTTAAGGTTAGGCGTCCTGAAGAACCCCGGAATACTAAATTTTATAAAAATGTTTCTCACCGTTTAGAAATTTTCGTAAAAATTCCATATTAAAAATTTTATTTTGTTACTCTGTATCTCGAAAACAAAAAGAGACAGACATATAGTTTATAAGACAAGAAATTCCTTTTTTTATGTATTATCACCCCCCGTATATCTGTAATACAATGTATTTAACAAAATTCTAGTAAAGTTAAATATGAAATTTTATGTACAATTTGTTAAAAATATGTTACACAAATTTCGCCTTTTCTATATATAAACATAGTCAACAGTACTACTATTATGTACATTTATAATACAATATTTTCCAGTGTATACAGGGTGTCTCACGGCCTATTAGAATTATTTCAGAGACTACTTCGATTTGAATTTTGAAAATTTGGGATATCGGGTTTTCGGGCATGACCTTCTCAACTAAAAGAATGGCATCCACGTACCACTTCTGGTTATACCGAAAGTCGCCATCAACTTGCTTATTTTAAATGTAACACCCTTTATATTATTGCAATTTTGGATTCTACGTGTTATTTTAGGTGCACTTTTATGAAGTTTCCCTATTCCTAAAATTAACCGTTTTCAAGATATTTAATTTTTTAGAAACAGTGACCAGCTTCAAACCATGTATATTTTATAGTAAGAAAGATAAAGCAACAATATTTATAGGGGGCATAGCTAGACCCTGTTGCCTTATGAATGGACAGAAGCAATATTATGTCCCATATATAAGAAAGGAGATAGAAGTTATTGTCACAACTATAGGGGAATATCATTACTTAATGTAGCATACAAGATCCTAGCAATACACATAAAAATTAAGTTAACGGAACAAATGGAGGATATTGTAGGACAATACCAGTGTGGCTTTAGAAGAGGAAGAAGTACGATTGACCAAATATTTACTTTAAGGGAGATACAAGCTGAGAGTTTCGAATGCAAAAAACCAACATTGGCATTATTTGTAGATTTCAAACAGGCGTATGACAGAATAAAAACACTGGATAGATCAGAAAATAGAGTACGAATAAACAATAAATTATCTGGTAAATTTGAAGTTATGGAGGGAGTAAGACAAGGTGGTCCGTTGTCGTCAGTTTTATTTAGTCTATGTCTTGAAAAAATTATAAGGGATGCAAAAATTAATAGGTCGGGTCTGATATATCAGAAAAAACACCAATGCCTGACCTTGGCTGACGATATAGTTATACTGGCAAGAAGTAGGAACGAAATAAAAGAAGTGGCAAAGAGATTGGAAGAGGAAGCTGGAAAAATGGGTTTGGTAATTAACGAGGACAAAACTAAGTTTATGAATTGGATGGATCAGGATTAAACACAAATAGTCATTTAACAGTGATAACAAATAGGAATAAGTTATATAGATTTGAAGAAGTTGAGAAGTACACATACCTTGGCACTGTGTTTACACGAAAATCAGAAGTAGCAGTGGAAATAAAAAATAGATTAATGGCAGGAAACCGATGTACGTGTGCTCTAAATAAATTACTAACAAATAAAATCATATCCAGAAAAGCGAAGGTGAGAATATATAAAACTGTTATTAGGCCGATTGTCATATATGGTAGTGAAGTTTGGACTCTAAGCAAAATGGAGCAAAAAATGATGGAAGTGTGGAAAAGAAAGATATTGCGTAAAATATATGGAGGAGTTAAGGAAGGGGATATATGGAGAAGGCGGACAAATAAAGAATTACAGGAGTGTTACAACGAACCAAATATAGGAGGTATAATTAAAGTACAAATATTACGATGGCTGGGACATGTCCAAAGGATGTCGGAGAATAGAACCCCAAAAATGATATTAACATGGACCTTCTAGGTCTGTAGAGCTACTATATATATTGTATTGTTATTTTTTATTAGTCGTGTTATTTAATTTGTTTATATAATTTATGTTTATGTATCTTTGGATATCTCATCTTCTCAAATGGGAATATCTACTTACCTTCAATTGCTTAAGAAAATAGACACTAGTCTCAGTGAAATTTATATTTCTCTTTATCACAATTATTCTTGAATATAATTTTGGTTAATATGAATATCTAGTTATTTTTGAAAATAAAATTCTTCAAAACAAAATAAATTTTAAAGTAATTTTTTTCTATAGAATGTAAACAAAAATTATTCTATTATCTCTAGGGGTGGTTCTTTAGAAGAAACTATCACTGAATGAAATCCTTCTTTTCAAAAATTTTATATTAATTTTAAACTGATTTTTTTTTATTTGACACAATTTAAATAAAATTATAATTTTCCTACGCCCAATACTATTTACTAATTACCTTATTTCTAATTATAATTATCGATCAAATGTCTTACAATAATTTTCCAATTTTGGACAGTTTCTATCCTTCCGTTCACTTTTTGTGCTCCTGTTTCAATTTTTCTATACCTATTTCTACTTCAATCATTGTACTGACTGCTATGCTCCACACTTGCTACCATCTATCGGCTCCTCTATATTACATTTGGTACTCGGTTTGATCTTGGGTATCTGGTCTTCCACCGAAGACTATCCTCTGGGAAATATTGAAATATTAATGTTTGTCAATGCTTTACCTTTTTCAATTCCTGTTAATGTATCAATTTCTGTCTTCTTTATTTATTTCGGAACCTTTTTATTATTTAAATGCTCCTTTCTTAGTATTTCTCTCAACTTTATGATTCTAATTCTCCTTCCTTCAAATTTTCGAAAATCAACTAACTCCTTTTTTTTTCTTTTTTGGTCTCCTAGAAAACAGAAGTGCGGTACTTCTGTTTTCACATTTTAATTTTTCATTGCTCACTATTTTTTTTACTTAATACTATTTTACAATACTTTCACATTAAAAAAAAATCAATTCAATTTTATCATTACATTTTAATTTTATAACAAGCGACTTCTGTCAGATATTTCCTTCTTTCAATTATACCCCTTTCTCATATGCAATTTTTAATGCAATCATAAGTTGGTTTTTTTAATTGAAACACCCTGTATGTTTTTCTATATTCTGATACACAATTTTATTCTCTTTCGAAAGGTATCAGAGTTCATTAGACCCCTATCTCTTCTAGTTTTTAAGTTATATACTATTTTTTGTGTAATCACCTAAAATCATGTAATTTCTTGCGAGTACAGCTGTGGAATTTTTAGCAAAACTTCAAAACAAACAACTAAACTGTCAATTTGTCTCTTGCAATGTTTAATTTAGTGCTTATAAGAAATGGAAAACAATACATATTCAAATAATGATATTTTAATTTTATTATTCATTCACGGACGTTGCTATGAGATGATAAGCAGAACATGTATAGTTTTTAATGAGACTTATCCAAATTTGCCACCAATGAGCAGAAAAAAGTTAAGAAGAATTTTAGCAAATCAACTTGAGTATGGTCGAATTTGTGCAGAAAGAATGTTACCAAATCCTATAATCTCAAATGAAGAGAATGTAATAAATGTGCTAGCCTATTTTAATGTTCATCCAGAATCCTTAACTCGTGCCACAGAGTATGATTTAGGCATTTCACGAGCGTCCGTTCACAGGATGCTAAGAACTAATGATACGCATCCATACAAATTTAAGCTACTTTCTGCTCTTCATCCGGGTGACGCCGTGCAACGTGTACAATTTTGTGAAACGATGTCCACAATTTTTGCAACACATTATATGGACAGACGAGTCAAAATTTACGAGAGAAGATATTTTTAATAGACATAATACTCATTTGCGGTCATCTGAAAATTCTCATTTTATCCGGGAAAGAAACTTTCAAAATAAATTTAGCGTAAATGTTTTTTGTCTAATTAAAGATAACCAAATTCTTACCATATCTACGAAGAAAACTTAAATGCCGACAGATATCTCAATATTTTGCAAATGGTTGTGGCAGATTTTCTAGATGATATACCTTTAGACCAACTAAGGAAGTGTTGGTATCAATTAGACGGGGCTCTACCTCATTGTCACAATCAAATCGATCAACAGCTGACTGAAATGTTTGAAGATAGATGGATGAGATGCCTAGGACCGTGGAATTGGCCAGTAAGGTATCCCGACCTCACTCCATTAGATTTTTATGTTTGGAGAGTAATAAAGCAAAAAGTTTATTGTACACCCGTTGCTTCAAAAGAGGATTTGTTTCCTCGAATATGAAGAGCGTTCCATGAATTGCCTGCAGCTGAAATAGCAGAAAAGGTGACTGATGGTGTTATATCTAGAATCCACAAGTTCTTAGCTGTTAATGGGGGTCATATTGAACAGTTATGACTTGTTAAGTATTTTTTTATTTTAGTGCATTATTATTATCAACATACATAATTAAAATTGTGTATTACGATGTATTGTTCATTTTTAGAATTCTTCTTAACTTTATTCTGCTCATTGGTGGAAAATTGGAATATGTCTCATCAGAAACTGTAAATGTTCTGCTTAGAATCCCATTGCAACGTCTGTGAATAAATAATAATAAATAACTGGTGACAGTTTAGTTGTTTGTTTTGAAGTTTTGCTAAAAATTCCACAGCTATCCTCGCAAGAAATTAGGTACATGATTTTTGGTGATTACATAAAAATAGTAGATAACTTAAAAACTAGAAGAGATAGGTATAGGGAAACCTAATACCGTTCGAAAGAGAATAAAATTATGTATCAGGATATAGAAAGACATACAGGGTGTTCCATTTAAAAAACCGACTAATGAAGGTTTGAAGTTAACTAAATTTGGCATTAAATTTCTAGCACCCTGTATGCAATTAAGCCACTTTAAAAGTATGGATGGGAATCTTAGCGGTCTAGCTATCCCCCTACTAAATATTGTTGCTTTATCTTTCTTACTATAAAATACACATGGTTTGAAACTAGTCACTGTTTCTCTCCATTTTTTTTTTTTAATTAAATATCTCGAAAACGGTTAGTTTTAGGAATAGGGAAACTTCATAAAAGTCCACCTAAAATAACACGTAGAATCCAAAATTGCAATAATATATGGGTGTTCCAATTAAAATAAGCAAGTTGATGGCGACTTCCGGTATAACCGGAAGTGGTACGTGACGCCATTATTTTAGTTGAGAAGGGCATGCCCGAAAACCCGGTATCCCAAATTTTCAAAATTTAAATCGAAGTAGTCTCTGAAATAATTCTAATTAGCCGCCACCGTGAGACACCCTGTATAAACAAATAAACATAGTCAACTACTATTATGTAAATTTTTAATACAACAATATTTTCCACTGTATATGTCTCCAGTGTAGTATTTTTCATAGATTCATTTACTGTAACATATTGAAGAAAGTTCATACCTATGTATTAAAATTAAAAGCTCTTACTTACCTTTAATTGGACAACATAGTATTTCATTTCTGGTAAAGCAATTGTTAGGTCAGCTACATCTGTGAGTAAAAAGACATATTAATTTAGCATAGCCAAAGACTTTTATTATAGAGGGTGGTTAAATGATAATGTCAATAGTTTTAAGGGAACAAGGGGAAAAATGAGTAGAATACGAATAAGCAATTAAAAAAAATTTTAAATGCATATTTACACTGACAAAAAATATTTTCAAATCATTATTTAAACCCCTTTTTGGACCGCTCTTAACCGCTGGCAGCGTTGATGATGATTCATTTAAAGTAGGTATGGCGGCGGTTTGGATCGATCTGGGGTCGCTGGGCCTTGATCGGCTGGCAAGTACAAAGAAGTCGGAACTTGAGATTGGTGTAAGGTAAATTTATAAACATAAGACAATTAATTCATTTTGCTCGATCATAATTAACATATACCCGGCACATGATTATTTATAATTAATATAAAGACACACAGGTAGTAGAATAATATTTCACGAATTGAAAATAGTTATTTATTCTTAATAATTTCATAGCTACCCACATTACGCCTTAATATATACGGGTATACGTTAACAATTATTTTTACAATGCCCAAGTCAACTTGATGTCGGCCTGATGTGACGTTGCCAAATTTCAACATTTTCCTAGTATCATCACCATAAATAAAGGTTTTATTGACTATTTTAGAAAGTTTTAGGTTTTTTCTTGCTCACTTCAGCCACTAATAATTTAAAATGTTAAAATATGTAATAAATGATATAAATTATTTTTTAAAAGTGTGCAACTAACATATCAAATTGCCATGTTTGCCCAGCAAGGACCTCGAGGAGGTATAAGTATGCCTTGCCAAAAAAAAAAACAGTTTTTGTTAGCATACTAATGTTAATTTTCAGGCAATGGCGGCTGGTGAGATTTCAGGTATGCCATATCTCAATAACCAAACATACGACATAGAGAACTTTTGTAGAAGGAAACAGCAACAACACGAATATGTGATTAAAATTAAAATGACTGAATCACCTTGTATGCACACAATGTATTTCTGAGTCAAACCATTTTCCCATTATATCTAAATTCTGATCTCATTTTTTGCACGCAAAAATATAAGGCAAAAACCAACTTAAATTTACATTTAGGACAATGTCTTCAAGTACCTATACAGGGTATAACTTGAAGTAGAGGTTATATTTACACATAGGCTACGTTTGACCTTTAAAAATATGTATAAATAGTTTATTTTTTCAAATTCCGTTGTGAAAACTTGATTTTTTAACCTTTTTTAAATAATTTTCCTACCCGCCTCTGTATAAACTAGTGTGATTTCAAACAACGGCACGTATTAGTAGCAGCGTATGCCCAATTGACATCTGGGCTATGCATTGTTGTCAAATCTCATAATTTAAAGAAAATATTATTAAAAAGCAAAATTCACGTCACCCGCCGTGAGGTACTGCTTCTTAATGGTTTTTCAAAATATCACTTAATATCACCGTCGCTAAACACTGAAATAAATAACTTTATAAGGTTATACATTTACTCCACACAAAGGTACTATACGAACAGCTTTTCACAAAAAAATATAGTCGAATACTAAATAAGAATGTAAGAGACGATATATTTGGCCAATCCCGTTCCGCCGTGTTAACGTCGCAGTTTGTTTTTAAGGCATTTACTCGTCATATCAGAACACCTACAACATGTAAACAGAACCGCGGAGTTATATTGGTTAGAACGTAATCACGTAAAAATTAAATAAAAGTTTAATACTATTTTTTTGATGATTGGCGCTTCATAATCATTAACATCAAAAAAAAAAAAAATAATTGTGACTAAAATAACACGTCGTTATCAGAGAAAAACAATCTGTTCTCACAAAATTATTTCGCCGTGCCGCAGTTGATTAAAAAAAATTACAAACCAATATTAATATTTAATAAATCACGTAAATCTTTATTTCTTTAGAAATAGATTTTTTCGGCCCTTCTACCACAATGATATCAAAAAATGTGATGACTTTAAAATAACAAGTCCGTAAATTATACAAAAACAATCTGATTTGCTAAATTATTTTTTAATTTCGCACAATGTAGTTGGTATAAGAGCGTTTGACATCGTCGGCAGTGAACAATACAACTGCATACGTAAATTCCGGTTTATTCTGTTCAGTGGCGGCGTACACAATGCAGTTTAAAAAACTAATTATAACTCGAGTATTTATTTGAATAAAAAAAAAGGATTTACTACTATTATGCCCGTAAAAAACTGACCTCCACTTAAAATACACCCTGTATAGAGTAAGTTCAGGACATATTTAGATTTCTTAGGCTAAACTTTTTAAAATCATCACTTTTTTAATTGTTAAAATATTATAATAATCTAAAATATCACAGAAGTGAACGAAGAATAATAAGTGCATTTTTAAATAACTTTTTTTACTGTGTCTTGTTGTTAGATTTTGTTCTAAATAGAGTACCTTCATTGTGCGACAATGGAGGTGCCCTATAAATTATATCTCCTTCTTCACCTTCTATTTTATCACATTTTCTTTTCCTGTTCTTTATTTTTGACAACACAATAAGACGACAAGAGTAGCATTCTTCTGTTGCGTTTTCCTTTTACCATTGTAAACTTTTATTTTTACAAAAATTAATATATACCTTTTAAGAAGAAGTAGGAACTGTTTAGTCGATATCTGGTATTTATAAGTAGTACAAGAATGGTTATCTATCCCCACGGATTTCTTAAGTTAAACTGGATCGCTAATAGTATAGGGTGGGGGAAATAATAACTCCAACTACGTGGTCGCCATACTGTGCTATAGTTTAGGGATTATAATTATGATGATTGGTATACCTGTGAAAATAACTAAATATAAAGCATTCAACACATTCAGCAGAATGTTACCGTTATGAATTTGCTATATCGATTTGATTAAAATCGATGTGCTCTAGTGTGATAGGACATCGTTTTATCAATATTTTATTTGACTGCTAACTGCTTATTCTGATGGCAATTGTAATTCTATTCTGTTTGAAAAATGTTTTTGTAGATCAAAATGTCATATAATAACGTTTTGGTTGTAATTTTGAATCTAATACCAGTGCCAGAAATCCATTAGACCTAGTTTTTATTTGAACGCATCTAAATTCCTACATAACTACATGATATGTGTACAATGTACATGTTATGGGCATTTAAAAATTTGCTATATGATTTCAATAGCTAGTCACAATTATTTTTGTAGAAGAAGTATTCACAGGAAACAGGAAAGTAGGAAAAATATTGCGCAATATGTATTTAACTGTTTACGCCATAAATAATTTCATAATTTCCCGCGGTAATCACACTATTGTTATTGGATAAAAGTCCACCAATTGAGTTTTAGCACAGTATGTCTGCCACCTGGAAAGTGACAGAAATGCTATTAAGAAACGGAGATCCAGTTTACTTTAAGAAATCCGTGTCTATCCCGAACTTTCCCTAATAACAAAAGACTAAACACAACAGAGTACTGTTTCATTTGCAGGGTAGGTACGTACCCATTGTAGTGCCGGGAGTCACAGCTGCTTGCAAATATCCCCATATGCAAGACGAAAGAAATAATAAACTTATAACGAGACACATCGTCACTAATGTAGTACATTAATAATCCTGATATAAAGTCTTAAATATCTTATTGTTATCACTCGATTCTGTGAAGAACTGTTTCATAACAGGGAAATTTTGCTATAAATGTAATGTACTTCATTATTATCCTACAGTTATAATTATTAACAGAGTACAGATAACGATTTCTGACTTTAATGGGGTTAAAGGCTATGTTAAAATAATACGGAAAGTGAATAAATAGTGAATCTTAATTTATTAAGTGCTCAATATAAACATTTTTGATATTTCTTTATATTTTTCTTTATTATATTTTTTAACATTTTTACGTTCTGAATTGGCAAGGAACAAGCACAAGATTAGCTGTGAAAATTCAGAGGGGCAGTGGGTTATTTTGAAACCTGAGATTGTATAGGTAAAGGCGCTAGGCGCCACTATATCTATTAGACGTAGACATAGACATTTGTTCGATAGATATTATTTTGAGTTTTGAGACAAGAGGACAGTTCAATTAAATAGAGCAAATCTATAAAACAATTTAATACAGAATGTTTAAAAGAGTTAACTTTTACAACGCTCAGATAGTCTTTATAATATTTAGGTCAGGAGAATCACATTAACTTTCAACTGAACTGTACAATTTAAAGAGTCTTACCAAGGATAATGATGGTAAACGGGTCTTACGTAACTCAAGCGATGCTGAGGATTCGAAGAGACGCAGAGTTGTCGAATGGAGGTTGCCTTGTTGGCCTTTTTGTCCTGCTGCTGTATGTGACGGTAGGAGATGATCCTCTGTCCGCCAAAACAGTATCGGCTTGGCTGGAAAGTCCAACAAAGACTAGGTTGAGTTGTCCTGAAGGGGTGTCCTGGAGAGTTGCTTGAAAAAATTGTCTTGAAGAGATGCCCTGAAGAGCTGCTGTAAAACATACCTTCGTAGTTTGATTTGATTTTCTATATCTTTGTTACCTTTTAATTTGTGGTGATTTTAAAGTACACCTGACACCAAAATTGTAATGTGTGGTGCAAAACACCTGACACCAAAATATATATGCACAAACCACCTTGTGACCAAATTTCTACATTCCAATCTACAACCGTCGGACAGCTGCTTACCCAAGGACTATTCCCCCTCGGGCACCAATAAGGTCGCGGCTCCCGGTTTTCGACTACTGTGCGTACCTTCGCCCCGGCTTCCTCCTGGTTGGTTGTCGAGCGGCTGACAGACACCCGGATTCGGCTCTGGCTAAAGTCGAAGCAGAAAACTTCTCGCAGAGACTTCTAACTAGCGGGAATGAGTCAGGCGGTTGTGAGAAATCAAACCTCGCATTGAATTAATACTAACTATATATATTGAATAATAATAATCAGACAGACAGTCTACACGCTGCCGCTCTGTCTAGAAAAATGTTACAAGCAAAACAAAGAAAAACCAAAATTTGCTAATTGGTACTTAAATTGAATATTGTTCAGAAAGACAGTCTGATCGCTGCCGTTCCGTCTAGAAAAGTGTTACAGACCAAAACAAAGAACAACAAAAAAAAATACTATTTGGTACACTTACCAAAATTTCCTAAACAGAACTGGTGTTAATCCACTGAGAAAACAGGACACTAAATGGCACCCACCGTGCACTATACGCTCCGTTGCGGTCACCACAATTTTTCTAACATCAAATAGTTCCAAAAAAAAAACAATCCCGGTTGACTTGTAACGACTCTGGAAAAATACCGTTCAAATCAAGACCTAGTGCCCGGCACTAGAAAATAAACTTCCAATTCCGCGAGCCCCCGTACGACTTTAGACTCCCGGAGTCCTGCAACTACTTTTGGATCCCGGATCCTCGCAACACTCTCTCGATTCCCGGAGCCCCGCAACGACTCTGTAGTCCCCGCAACGACTCTGTAGTCCCCGCAACGACTCTGTAGTCCCCGCAACGACTCTGTAGTCCCCGCAACGACTCTGTAGTCCCCGCAACGACTGACTAGTCCTCCTTCAAAGTCTTAAGCTCCCGATTTTTCCGATGCTTTAATCCCGCCCTGTATGCTAAAGCTCTCCTAATTAAAATATGGCCGAATCGATCCCACCAATCAATTGTTTTATTTTTCAATAAATTATTCCCACTTAAGAGTGTTGCCTTTTATCATAAAAAGAGGGTGTAAACTATACCGTCGACCATTACTAAAAAGGCGTAATGGCTCCTTTCTGCAACCGTAGCTTTTTCCCGCGGCACGAAAGTTCCCATGAACAGTTATTTTTCAAAAAAAGTGTTAAATTGACAGTTTTCAAAAGGAGTCATGTTAGAGATAAAATTTATCACCTTCATATCCGGCGAGATCCCGTAACTTTGGAGCTTTGTTTATTTTAAATCACAACGAACTACTTTACAATGCCGCGCCTTTCATCCAAGTCCGTGGGAACGGCTTCTTTCTCAGCGAACTATACCATCGCCTGTTTTCTAATCCTTGGTTTAACTTAACTAGGTACCTACTATACAGTATGTCTATATCTACTAGATTTGCGATTTACTACACTGCCCTTGTGCACTTAGTGATTACAATGGAGAAACAGAGTAAAATCAGTTGACGCCAACTATCTGGTGAGTGATGAGAGTAAAAGCTTAAACTGGATATGTTTTTATATTCAGAAGTTGCAAAATTTAAACTTCTACAAAATTAATAACTAAAAATTGACTTAGTAAGTAAATAACTGAACTGATTAAACAATAATTATAATAATGTACATTATTCACAATGTGCTGAAAATTATGTAAAATGCAAAAGATTTACAATAAACAAAGAAAAAAATTACTAACAAAATAGCATTCCTTATGGAAAATTGCTAATCAATTAGCCAAAAACTCGAAAGAGTGCTGATAGCACTTGGAAATGCAAATTTTTTTATAACCTACTTCCACACGTGGTGTGATTAGGTTTACAGCAAAGAAAACGTCTATTACCGAAACCTAAATAAATTTTAATAAAACTGTTAAATAATCAAAAGTAGAAAAAAATTCAATATAATAAAAATGACGGATATTTACAGTTTAACAATTTTCTATAGAAAAACACATGTAACACTCACGTTCTCGAGTACTACATTTCAAAAATATTTTTTGTGCCCAAACCGCTTATTTAATCAAAATTCTACAAGAGGCCCAAAAACTTCCAAATGGTATCACCTATCAAATAACAAATAGTTGTCATTATTGCCCAAAAGAGGACAAAGTTATGAACGGATATTAACACCATACATCAAATTTGTAGGAGTGCTAAGTTTTCAAAAAACACTCTGTATAACACCTAAATATGTAGATTGAAAGCAAAAGTTCACATACCAAAAATAATCAAAATCGATGAATACATATTCCAGTTATTTACAAAATTCAAAAATTTTTCACTAACTTTGAGGCCATCTAGCGTCCAAACGAAGCGATTTCGCCTAAATCTGCCTATTTTGTCCACAAAGTTGTGGTCTTCCGTTGTACACGTTATTCTGTGACACCCTGTATAGGAATTTAATTAAAATTCAACTCAATTCAGATGGATACTAATTCCATTTTAAAAACGAAAGATCCCTTAGAAAATGCCGAGTCTGCAGACTTCCTCAGAATAAACTTTGAAACCGGGGATTAATTCCTCTGGCCGGTATTTGCATTTGAAGTGTACTGACCTGTGACCTTCCTGACCTTGACTTTTAATATGAGTCCTTTCCAAATTCCGAGTAGCTCCAAACTCTGATCTCGGTTGGCATTATTTAATCCCGATTTATATTGCTTCTGAATGTTGGCCGAATTCTAATATTATTTGCTTTGTGATTGTTTAGATGCATGCTGTATTTTATTTATTTATTTACATAACAACTATAGGAAATAAACAAAAGAATAATATTAATAGAAATCCATCTGAGTATTTCCAATGTCTATTTTTTTACAAATTGACTTTATAATAAGATAGACGAACAAAATGAATGAAACTTATTTTTTATTACATTATTATAACTCTTGTTATACACAATCATACAATATATGTACATTCAATAAACTAGTAAATGTGATGTTAAATCTATGCTTGATATTGAGAATTAAAACATATTATTGCTTATGGTAACATTTGTCAAATCGAAACATCAATTCTGACAGAGCAAGACGCTCAACTAAACTGTTATATAAGTAACTTGTAAAGCATGATTTACGAATGCGTGGTAAATTTATTTAAAATGAAACAGTAAAGGCCCGAGACAGGAACCCTGTGGGGTAGCAACATCGAACTTTGACGAACTGTAAACACTCAGGATTGTAGGATGTTAATAAACAAAACAAGTTATCAAAGACACCAGTCGTATCCAGTTTATTAAGCAGAATACCTACCGTATTGCAGTGTAAAATACTTTACTGAAATCGTTATAGATGACATTGGCTTGATTGCCGAACTCTAAAGCAATACAGAGATGCTGAGTTAGACATAAAACCCTTCATGAAACCATGTTGAATTGGTGTAATTTTTCGATGAATGTTACTATAAATTATTATACAAGGTGTCTGCAAACTTTATCGTCAACGTTTGATTGCATATTCACGATAAATTTGTGTAATATTATCTTGGTTTTATAATTTTTGATATGAACTTGTGGATTTATTTTATGAAAAAACTACAGAAATAAAAAAAATTTTTTGTTAAAAATGTTTTATCCAAATTGGTATTTTTTTTATTAGTCGCTATACAGTTGTGCTAATTACGTTAATGATGTTACGTTTGTAAATTCTTTGAAAGTAGGGATTACATTTAATTAAATTGTATTAATCCGCTATATAAGGAAATAAAATATTTGATTAGGCCTTACAAACAATCGCATCGCCACATAGAAAGCCATAAAATTTGATTAAACTTTATAATCAACCGCACAGCTGGAAAAGGAAATGTAATAAGTCCGTGATAAACTTAACTGGTAATAAAAGGAGAACACACCGGAAAGGCTAGTAATTTTAAGAATATACTTTTTATGAATATATTTATAAATGCATTAAAATAAATCCCAAAATTATGTTAATGCACAGAAACAACAGTGCTTTCATCATTTTAAACAAGCAACACGTATTAATAATAAGAAGATATCGTAATACTTAATAATAGTTATTATCATTTAGCTGGGCCTTTTAAATAAATAATCAAGTACCTATTTTCAAAGAGCTTACTAGTCTCATGCTAGAAAATTATTTATTTCCTGGGATACTGATAAAAAACACTTTGTTTATAAAACTATTTTTCATCCAAAATTTTTTTATTACGATCGTTTCAGATTTTACCCCATCTTCAAATAAAAGTATCAAAACGTGAATTATTATAAAATTTCTTTTACAATTGTTATTATCTAATAAAATAAAAAATTTTACACGTACAACTTAGGTTAAAATATTGTTTAAAA
This sequence comes from Anoplophora glabripennis, assembly GCF_000390285.2. NCBI lineage: Eukaryota > Metazoa > Arthropoda > Insecta > Coleoptera > Cerambycidae > Anoplophora > Anoplophora glabripennis. Next base: position 18,885 of record NW_019416575.1, on the reverse strand, counting down.
CCTTTAAACATATTATGCCAAAAATAGTATTAATAAATTTACGATTCTATTGTATTGTTAAACAACCAATATAATTTAACTAAGTCGGAGGCAAAATGATATGTGAAACAGAATATTTTCACAATTTATTATTTTTTATTATTTTGACCTATGTAAGTTTTAAAGTGTTTTACTTTATTTTATATATTTTTAGGTATAAATTGGCCCATTCGCTGCCCCGTTCGAGCTTGCGTTACCACCACCTGATTTTTTATTGTGGAGCTACTAAAAAAAATATTATTTATAAGGAAATATCCAATACCATTGAAGAATTGATGAACAGAACAAGAGACGCTACTCAAACAATAACACCTTTAATGATTAGAAATTCTACTGCTATGGTTACAAAACGTCGTCAGAGTTGCATTGCAGAAGAAGACAGACAATTTTAATATCTAAGACAACCCGTGTCAATTTTCAAATATCAAACATTTTACTAAAAAAATTTTCATTTTTTCAAGAACTTTAGTACCATATTTTGTGTAACACCACTATTTACTTTTATTTGTCTAGTTGATCTAATTAGGACCTTGGCTATAGAGCATCATTTTCTTACTCTTCCCCATATAGAGATGCGGTTTGTGCTGTTGTTTATATTTTCTCGAAAAAAGGGCTATAGACTCGTCTATCAGATTTGCTGTATCTATGACAGATTCGCAGTGACCCTTGGAAACAAACAAATTTCTACTACTATCAAAACGTTTTACGTGAAAAATTTCGCAAAAAGAGACAGAATTGTGGCGACATAAATAATGGCAATCATAACAATGCGTCCGCACACTCAGCTTTGTCAATTCATCAGTTTGGTGCCAAAAGTCAGGTTACTGTCTTCTCTCAGCCTTCTTACTCGCCAGATCTGGCTCCTTGCGATTTTTTCTATTTTCGAAATTAAAATCAGTTCTGAAAGGACGTCATTTTCAGATTATTGATGATATGAAAGCAAATTTGTGACAGACTTTAAAGGTCATTTCAAATGAAACTATCCAGGACTGTTTCGCGAAATGGAAACAGTACTTTGAAGGAAACAAATACCAATAATGTATAAAATTAATATAGTTTAAACAAATAAAGTTCGTTTATTTTGTTAACAGACCTCGTATATTTAAAACGATGCGTATCATATGCGTAAAATTCAGTCATAAACATTAAAGGCTATTCCTTGGTTATAAATTTATATAATACGCAAGTGCAAACACATACATTCTTTAGATAATTTGATGACATTTTTTTATCCATATCTTTAAGAATATAATCAACCAAGAGACTGTAAAACAGTGTAGTTTCTGCTCATCAGTCATCACTAATCATTTACTTGACAAAATTAAGATTTGCAAGGCAAGCTATATAATAGAAATTAAATACTTTCTTAAACAAAAATTCCTACAAAACTGAAGAAAATCTGAACATGTAAAAATATTAATAATTACTGACCATTATTAACAACTCGTTCAATATGGTGGTTATTTCAATATTTTTCAGTCAAACTAAAAACTAAGTAATCTGAAGGAATATTGAAAAACCTTAAAAATTTTCCACTATGTCCAACAATGTAGACGGCAGAAATATTAAGATCCTTTTCCAATAAAATTATCGCAGTAATTTTATATTCGTTAGTTCGTGCCAACAAACAAAGTTAATCTTGATTTTTTATTAACTTACACACCTATAAAAGAATAATGTTTAACAGAGGTTTGCAGAAGGGTGTTACCAGTGATTGGTTTGACAGTTATAGTGCCCAAAAGGTTGATATTTGTTATACAAAACAATAACTTCCTTGATATGTTGCTAATTCATTAAAGTTTAATTCAAGATAGGATAGTTTTGAATTTCTTTCAAAGTGAACCATTTATGCAGGGGAAAATTTGTATAAAATATATTCTTTCAACTTCACCAATATGAAGCATTTCTTCTACTATGTTATGTTTTCCTGTTGTTTGTGGAAATTCTTAGAAGCATTATATTATAAAAATGAAGGTAAGTGCATTATTTATATTCATGGAGATACGTTTATTATTATTTATAATACATACAGTGTGTACAAAGCAAATATATGTACATAATATAGAGAAATAAACAGTTTACATGTCAAAAGTCAAACTTAAGTTTGAAATATAAAAAAATGAAATAATAATGTATAGTTTTTTTAGTTTTGGAAAACACATATACAAATGAAGCTGCATTTATTCCTATCTTTAAATTTGGAGAGAAAAGTTATTATGTTGGAGAGTTAAAGGTATGAATATTGATATAAAGCAATTTCAAAAAACGTAAAGTTATTTAAAATATCTTAAAAGCTTTAGGATCTTGAGTGTTCAAGTTTTTATATTCTTGGAAACAAAAAAATGGAAATATTACGGATTTAATCTTTTTTAGCTGACTTATTTCGAAGCAGATCAATTTTGCAGAATCATCGACATGACATTAGTAGCAGTTCACTCAGGTGAAGAGTTAGAAGCATTGTGGGACTATATTAAAAATTCGTGTAAGTGCCATAGTATATTTAAAAATATTTTATTGTAAAGTCGTGCAGCATGTGTGAATCGTGCTGTCGTCATTTGAGTAAAATTAATCAATTATTTAAAAACAACTATATCGTTACTTTTTATGAGCAATAGTCATAAAGCGACACTGAAGATTGTGTTAAATATTATAAAAAATCGTGCTTTATTTCTTTTTCAACATGACATGTATTAAAAGTAAAAAATGAAGGTAGGTAATACTGATAATATTCAAACCGAAAAGTTAGTTAGTTTTTAATAGTGCTTTTTAATTTGTCTGTGAACTCATTTAACTATTCAGTGAATATGTTTATAAAAGAAGTTTCCGTATAATCTAACTATTTCTAAAATTTATTAATACTTTACTAATGACATGCAAAATACATTAAAATTCGTGTCCAAAGAGTAGTAGTACTGGATAAAAACAGAACAAATTACACAGGCACACACAAAAAAGTACAAACCCAAGAGACCCACATATTGTTTCCGAAGGAATTCGATATACTGAACACGATCCTGTAGTCAAAATTCATTACTTGCCCATGAATTTCGGAGAAAAATTAAATTATCGGGTGAAAACTCCCATGTATGGGTCAAAACTGATTGTTTCCTAAATTTTGTCCAAATATATTATTTTATAGGTATTTTGAGGCGCTGAACACGATGCCATTAGTAAAATTTACCCATGACCTCAGAAAATCCACTATTTGGGTGAAAACTGGCCAGTATACTACGAAAATGATTTATTTGGACAAAATTTAGGAAAAAATCAGTTTCGACCCATATTTGGGCCTGTTTTCACCCAAATAGTGCATCTTATGAGAAATTTCGAGGTTATGAGTAAATCCCTAATGGCATCGTGTTCAGTGCCTCAAAGTACTATGAGAATGATATACATACACAATATCTAGAAAAAAATCAGTTTTGACCCATATTTGGGCGTTATCAACCAAATAGTGGATTATCTGAGAAATAGAGAGGTCAACGCTGCAAAATACTACGAAAATGATAAAATTTTATACATAATTTAGGAAAAAAACACCCAAAAATTTCACTTTTCTCCGAAATTCATCGGCAGGTCATGAATATACAAGATCTTGTTCAGCCCATCGAGTTCTTTCTGATATGAAATGTGGGTCTTGGGTCTTTTTTTGTGTGCTTGTGTTATTAACGTGTAAATCTAATCAGAAATTTCTAGGTAGCGAAAGGAAATTCTGGACTTCCGGTTCAAAGCTACTAGATGAGAACAACTGGATTTGGATGTCGACTTTGGAAGTTGTGGAATTTACCAAATGGAAAATTGGAAAACCTAATAATCAATATAATGAAAAGTGTCTCGAGTTATCGAGTTTTGAAAACAAAAGGTTTCTATTTAACGACAAAAATTGCAAAGAAAAGCTTGCCTTTATTTGTGAAAAGGATGGCAGCAGAAAATTGGTACAGGAAAACAAATCAAGTAAATATTATTATATATGTAATAAAGAATTATATCGGGCTAAAGGCAAACTGGAAAATTAAGGAATTACGTCAATTCATCGTCGTGACAAAATACTGCATTAAATAAACATTTGTAAAATTAAAAGGCATCACATATATATTTACTACATGCCAGAGCAAAGCCGTCAATTCTTTTTGTATATTTTTGTGTATATCAACTTAAATTTAAACTTAAACTTAAACTTTTCATCATCAGTTTATTAAAACTGTTTTGCGAACAGAACCGAACATCTAAATTTGTCCTTTTTAGCATTATGATCTATTTAATGGAATATGATGTTTAAATTATGCTGAATATTAAGTAGACAGGCGGCTTGATAGAATTTCCCATAGCGGTGAAAAAATAATAAACCATTTTCCTTTGCAGAACAGACATACCTTTTTCAAAACTCCTACGTATCACCTAATATTAATTTACTACATTTCGGCAAGAAGAATTATTATATTGGCAACAATTTTAAGGTAAGTAAAGGCAATACCTAAGTAAATTGCTTAAAATAAAACTAATCAGTTTGAGAGTACCACATTTTGGAATTATCAAAACAATATAAGTACACTCGCATCAAGATTGTCCTCAACCTCAAAATTGACTTTCTCTCCTAAAACAGCTTGTACTTGAATGATATTTTAATAATATATTTTCTGAATAATTTGTTTTCTGTTTCACATAATTATTTCTATTATTAATTGAAATATCCAGTTGAATTAAAGCGCATTAGTTTAGTATAAAAAATATTAAAAACGTAAAACATAGTAGTATTAATAATACCACATGTCCCATTTAATCCATACACGTGAATATCTCGTCAGTGAAGCCTCTGGTCCAAAGATGACCTAAATGAAGGTTGTTCAGTTTATGGGGGAAAGCGATTGCTGATCTAGAATTTGATCTTAACCGTGATATTGAAGGTCAGTTGAAGGTCAATTTCATAATTTTAAATGACACCCTCTATTTTTTATCCTAGGAATGGATTTGGCAGAAAATGTTACAGCCGGATGTGTCTCGACTTTGACCTTGCGGTCATGATCAAGGTTACAGCGAGTTCAAATGATTCATCACCCCCGAAACAATCTCGGAATAGGATGTTTGCCCCCAGAGTGATCTTGACCTCCACCTTCGAAATCATTTGAGGTCGACTACAGAAATCCACTTTGATGACTTCTACAAATGTTTTTAGGGATATTCGGGACCATGGATCGGTGATTTTAGATTTAATCTTTAAGGTCATTTGAAGGTTGACATTGTTTATCTTTATATAGGTATTGGTATTTCAGTTTTGCTTGAACATGTAATTTTCATCGCACCAGAAACATATCCAGCTTTTCCCAACTTCTCAATTATCTCTTTCTTTTGCCAGTACTTTCTTTTACTCTTTAATCTCATGCTGTGTGTTTTTTGTTCCCTTGATATAATAATGTTTACATTACGGACACGAATTCAAACAGTTGCGTTTCCCTCATTTTCCAATAATCCAACTTTAGTTGCATCGTCCCATTTTTCGAGTCTTTATAGATCCATCTAGTACCATTGATAACAATCAAACACTTAGAATATATCCCTGTTCGACACCTGTCTTTATCTTAAATTCTTTTGATTTCTTATTGTTTATCTTATACATACTCTTTATTATCTTTATCGTCCTTACGTTTTCTTTTTCATTTTTCCAATACTTCTTTCTTAAACCCTGCTGGTCAAAAACTTCCTCAAGGTCTATGAAGCATATATAACCTGCTTTTGTTTAGAAAATTTTCTTCTCTTATGAGAAAACATTAGCTCTTTTATCCAGTTTAAAGCGACATTTCTTCAATCGTTTTCACTTATCGTCCTTTTCAATATTTTAATATCTTTTCCGGTAATCTAGATTATTTTTCGGTAATATGATTCAATATTCCAAACTTTTGGTATCTGTGTATAATAATGTGTTTATTATTTCATTTAAAAATGTCTTCGTATGTGCAATTCCTTCTGGATCCATATACCTCATGATTTCCAAAGTTATTTTATCTCTTCCTGATACTTCTTTAGTCCTCGCTTTATTGAATCAATTAACTCAAATTATCAAGGTCAAGAGAAAAATTTTGCAAAATCATTTTTTTAAAGTGGCAGGTTACAACTTTTGGTCGTCTGGCACCAAGGCTGTAGACGGAAAGAATTGGATGTGGCTGTCGACAGGAACAACCATAGGATATACTAATTGGCAAAAGAATCAGCCCGACCATTCTGATGAACAATGTCTGGAACTCATACAAAATAACTATGATGGATTATTTTGGAATGATGCGGAATGCAGCAAACAGTTTTATTTTATTTGTGAGAACTACGGTGACAATTCGATTTACGAAATTGAACCTTCTTATTCCTCAAGTCATATTGTGACTAAATCTGCTGATGGACATACTTATTCATATCAATACGGTTAGTACCAATCAAATTTTTTTATAATAATTATATAAAAACAATTCAATTCAATTCAATGTGAATGTAATTTTTATTTGTGACACTTTTATTTTAAATCAAGATTAGTAGGAAGTCTTTATAACATTATGATACTATATGGGATTACTTAAAATTGGACGTATTGTCCTTACATACCTGTCTCTTACTTCTCTCGAAAAAGTGATTTCACATCTTCGGACCATTGTTGGTAATGTCAAGTTGACAAATTCTCTGTATTAAAAGTTGTTTAAGATGTTTTCCCATATTCTCTTAGATGGTTTGCCCTTTCCTGTTTAATATCAATTCTTGTAACGTCTAGAAATAATTAAGAATGAAATAGGTTCCTTGGTCAGCAGTTTCCTTAATTTTTGTTTAAGGATGGAAACTGATGCACCCCTGGTTGCCTATATTATACCGAAAAGTAGTAGAAAAGAACCCTTTTTTATTCCAATATATCTTTTTAAAGCAATGGAAGAAAGTAGTAAAATTTCATATCACATTTGGCAAAGTATAAACGAAGACAGTAAAGCAAAAATTAATTGGGATAGGTAAATAATTCGTGAGAAATTAATTTCTAAATATAAAGTTTTTTTGGACTTACAAACAAACGATTATTTCTTGTTCAACACTTTATTATTTAAAAAGTTATATTGGAATAAAATTATTAAAAAATATTCAATCATAAATCACATTATCACATTATATACTTTTTGTGGATGATGTCGCAGTAACGGAAACGTTGTGTAATCTACTAAGATTAGAGTAGTATGATCTTTTGTTTGTAACAGAACAGTTGTGTAAATTGTATGGTGATAATTGGGAGAATAAATAACGTCTTAACAAGTTCGCGAGTGTATCATTTGCAAAACTAGGAATTAGATTTTATCAGAAGTGGGATACTAAATCCGGAATCTGCGTGTTATTTCTGGGTGGAATTGGTGAAGGCATTATGGGAAAAAACAGAAGGAAACAAAAACATCAGCGTTGCCGTGGGAGCAGCTGCAGTTCTACGGAGAGTACTATCGACTCCAAAAGAAAAAAAACAGAGTCAGAGAAAGCCCGTGAACGTTCGTTTACTCCACCTCTACTGATATCAAATGGAGATGCTATCAACCGCGAACCAGGTTTGCTAGATATAGTTAATTTACTAAAAAACGAACAAAGGGCTAAAATAGGCATGTCTGTTAAAGATATTGATATAACTGAGTTTAATCCTATGTTGCACGATATTAACGAGTGGATAGCAAAAACTGACGAACAGGCAGCAATTTACAACTGGGACGATATCAATATTTGCCATTTAGCTATAAATAAGTTAAAGGGGCCTGCTGAAACATGGTACAAAAGCCTACCAGCTATTCCAAGAACGTGATTCGAATGGAAGTCCTTACTGGTGGCTACGTTTCCTTCCATCCGTGATCTACACACCTTGATGACTAATATGTTAGCATGCAAGCCAAAAGTAAATCAAAATTTGTATGAATATTGTTTCGAAAAGTTAGCGCTCATTCGTAAAATGAACCTAAATTTAAGCGGTTGTGACGAAGTCGATCTTATCGTGGGCAGCTTAGGAAATTCAAATGTTAAGTTTGCAGTTAGAGCGGCTAACATAACCGACTCATCTAGATTAGCAACTTACCCGAACTCGTTCGAACCTGGCACATTTTCTGAAACTACTTCAACGCTGAATCGTACACTACCCCCAAAGAAGAATAATAAATTACCCTTAAATGAAACCAAGCATGTTAGCGTATGTTTTAAATGAAGACAGCCAGGTCATAAGCGGTATAATTGCCCCCTGAATGTACCATATGTCGATCGTAGTAAACTACATTGCAATTATTGTCGTAACGAGGGGCACACGGTTGATAATTGCTTCAAGAAAAATAAAAGGACACATGGTGTTCTTCTGATAACAAGAGCCGGTGCGTAAAATAAATTTTATAAATCTATAAAAATCAACGATGACGTTATAAATCGTTGCTTCATCGACTTCGGAAGTGAATGTTCGCTTATCACCGAACGGTTAGCGGAGCAAAAAAAAAATGGACATAGAGCACTGCCAAGTCGGGTCATCTTAACTGTTTTTGGTGGAACTGAGATCGAAGTTTCTAGTATGGTGTCCTGTTGGGTTACTGTTGACACAGTCTGTTTACCCATCGATCTATTAGTCGTAGAGAAATGCATCCCGGGGAGCGAGATAGTGATTGGACAAAATTTTACTGAAGATCTTCGGATCAGATATTGTCGTGTAGGGCATGCATTGCTGTTCAGTAGTTCATCATTGTCTGTTATTGCTATACAACCTGTGCAGCGTACCGTAGACAACCAAATTATTAGAGTGGGAATTGATGATCAAGTAGTCCAGGAACGAATTAAAGGATTGATTGAAGACTTCGCAGAGTGCTTTCCAAACAAAACTTCACAATTGGGTTGTATCGCTGGAATTGAAATGACCATCATGTTAAAGTCCGACGTTCCCATCGTTCAACGACCGTACCGACTATCAGAAGTTAATCATGAACTCCTGTAGAATGGGACCATCCGCCCTTCGCAATCGCCATTTACTAGTCCCGTCATAATGGGTAAATAAACAAACAGTTAAAGAAAACTATCCACTACCCATAATAGAAGACTTGATAGACAGACTAGCTGGTCGAAAATATTTCACAACCTTGGACTACCGATCAGGTTAAAGTAGCCAACGAATCCATCTCTATAACCGCCTTCATTACCCCCGATTCAAAATATGAATACTTAAGGGTGCCATTTGGCCTAACCAATGCACCTTATGTCTTTCAACGCGCAATGGACATGATTTAGGCTGATTTGAGACACAACAAGGTTCTAGTCTACCTAGACGATATTCTAATTCCGTCAACGACCATTGACGTTACGCCTTGAGACGTTAAGAATGATCTTAACCCAACTAAATAAAAATGGCGTTGGCCTCAACCTCGAAAAGTGCCATTTCCTCTGCGAAGAAGCTGAGTATCTAGGATACCTAGTTAAAGATGGTCAAGTGAAACCAAGTCCCGGTAAATTGACAGCGATCGAGAAATTTCCAATTCCTAAGGACGTGCATCAAGTGAGACAGTTTCTAGGGCTAGCAGGACACTTCCGAAAGTTTGTGCCACAATTTACACATAGAACTAAGCCTTTGACGCAACTGTTGAAAAATCAGCAGTGGACATGGTCATCAGAACAACAAAATGCATACGAGTATCTTAAAGTATATATGACTGCAGCCCTCATACCCACTTTGTTCGACAGTCGAAGGGAAACCATCTTATATACCGATGCCAGTCGGATAGGACTAGCGGGGATATTGGTCCAGATAGAAGAGAAAGGGTGATTGGCTATTATAGCAAAACAACGTCCCCGGCTGAACAACGATATCATTCATTCGAGTTGGAGACTTTGGCCATCGTAAGATCCGTAAAACGGTTTAGCCATTATCTGTTTGGAGTAAATTTTACCATTTATACTGACTGCTCTGCTGTGAAAAACGCCATGACAAAAAATATCTCAATCGCAGAATAGGAAGATGGATCCTCGAGCTCCAAGAGTACGATTACCAGATTCTCCAGACCGGGAATTCGAATGAGTCACGTAGACGCTCTAAGTCGAAACCCGGTTATGGATCCCTCTCGAGGGGTATTTGCTACGGTCCTCCGTTAAAACGACTGGTTATTATCAGCTCAGGGGTCAGATAAAGAAATTACGAATATTAAAAATGTATTACAGTCAGGGGATCGACAGTTGAACAAATCTATATTTAATGACTTTGACCTGCGCAGAGGACTAGTACCGACGGACGGTGCATGGAAATCGAGCATTACTTCCCAAAGCATGTAGGTGGAAAGTTCTGAGATATAATCATGATGATATTGGCCACTTCGCTTTCAACAAAACTTTTGAAAGGATATCTAGCAGCTTTTGGTTTCCCAAGATGAGAAAATTTATACAAAAATATTTAAACGCCTGTATTAGCTGTATGTAGCATAAAATTCTACTAGTGAAAATATCGTCTATTGTTAGCACCGGCAAAAGTCGCAAGCTGGTTCCTAAATGGAAGGGGCCATTCAGGATTTCTAAGGTGCTAGAAAATGACCGATATGAAGTCACGGGTATTTCAGGATCGAGTAGATTGAAAGTCCCTTACACTGGCGTGTACGCGGCGGAGCATATCAAAAGGTGGATTACCTTCGCCAGTGTTCAGTCAGGTAATGGAGAGGAAAGTTACAGGCCGTCGAGATCCTTGATCTCTGGGCGCAGTTAAAATGCCGTCGAGATCTTTGATCTCTGGGCGCAGTTAAAATGCCGTCGAGATCTTTAATCTCTGGGCCCAGTTAGAATGCCTTCGAGATCTTTGATCTCTGGGCTTAATTAGAATGCCGTCGGGATCTTTAATTCCTGGGCGTTATCAGAAACCGTTGGAGATCCGGGTCTCAGGGCGTGATTAACAAACTGTCGAGATCGCTGGTCTCTGGACGTTATCAAAGCCACTAGAATTCTTGATCCCTGTGCATAATCTAGAGCCGCTGGGAGTTCAGAACTCCCTGTGCTGTGTATTGTTGTGCTATTGTTGTTTTCAACTGTATAGCCACAAGTCGACGATCATCCAGTCAGGTTGGCCGAATGTGAGCGCCTGCTACGCGCGCTAACCACAACGGGCGCCCGCCCCTGGGTTGGCCGGATACTTTTTGTGGATGATGTCGCAGTAACGGAAACGTGTAACGTATTAAGATTAGAGTAGTATGATCTTTTGTTTGTAACATTTGTGTAAATTGTATGGTGATAATTGGGAGAATAAATAAAAACGTCTTAACAAGTTCGCGAGTGTATCATTTGCAAAACTAGGAATTAGATTTTATGTCTGACATTTAATTCGCTTGATTTGTAATAGATGTCGCACTAGTAAAAATTAATTTTTGAATGGACTCGGGTTATTTTTAACGAACAGCTGTTGTATTGTGGTCAATTTGGTATAACCTGATTCTGAATTGGTAGTCATGGTTTCTGTTAATTGATACGTAAATATTTAAAGAAAGTCATGATCATTTTAGATATATTATTGTATAAAAGTATATAACTAAGGGTCGAATAACACTATACTAAAATGAGAATTAATTTCAGTAATTGATTAAGAACTTTTTAATCTTGCATAGTATCATACACAAATTGCAACAAAAATGTTGCAGTTTTTGTATGATACTATGCAAGATTAAAAAGTTCTTAGTTAATTAATGAAATTAATTATAATTTTAGCATAGTGTCATACGACCCTAACAGTGGAAATCTATACTATTTTATAATTTTAGGAAATATGAAATATAAACAATTTTTTTTTAGTTTATTTAAAACAATAATTTATAATTAATATACCTATATTAGTATGTCTACGGTTAAAGTGGATAAGAGGGAAAACATTTTTATTTTCAATTTTACTGGGAAAAGTAATTCGTAACAAAAAATATTTTGCTTTTTAATTGAATATGGTTGTTATGAAGAACTTTAATTTTATATATATACACGGTGATCAGAAATTAATAACATTGAAGAATAAACTGCTTCTGTTTTTGATAATATAAAAAAATGTTAATAAGAAAAATTGTTCATAACGGAAAGTTATGTTATAATTACGATTTGTGAATAAAGTGGCTTACTTTGGTATAAACAGAAATGAAAAAAAAATTTTTTAATAATTAAAATTAAGTAATTCTTGATAAAAAAAAGTCGCGGTTGTAAATATAAATAGAATTTTAACTGTGAATATACATAATAATGACAAAATATAAAAAATATGTACGATATACTTATTTTGTCCAAAAATTGTGTAAAGAATTATGTACAAAAGGACGATTTGAGACTACATTTTTTTTATGAGAAATATTCAGTTCACTTCACTTGAAAAAATAGTTGTAGGTACTTTAGTACCTCCAATATAAACAGAAATTCTATGGAACAGTGTAGTTTAATAAATATGTAAATAAACAAAAGTAATAAAGAAATAAATAGAATAGGTACTGTAAAACGAAAAAAATTAAAAAATCATAAAATAAAATTATTTATTTTTATTAATTTGTGCTTCTATAATTTATTGTGGATCCATACATCTTTTTCCCTGTGGAATATTTTTGTATATTATTTCAGGTTGTATACAATTTTTAAAAATTGTTCCAAATTTGTTGCCATTGATTTTTTCCATAATTCTTCATCTTTCTTAATTTGTTCTACATAGAGCGGGTTGTTTTCACCACTATAGGTATATTACGAAATAACATATATACTTCTTCCGGTTATATTTAACTGTCTCTCTATCTGAAAGTAAGAAATGAATTTTACCAGATAATATTTGTTATAAACATTAAATATAGATAATATAATTATACATTTTTACCTATTACGCTTTTGATTTACCATAATGATATATCTAGTCATATATAGGGTGCCACAATAATGCGATAAAGTTTAGTATACAGGGCTGGAAAATCCACATGGTCCATCTGCCTCTGCATGAGAGCGACAAAGTAAAGATATCCGTGCGATAGACAAGATGGCTATAGTGAAGACGTTTCCTAATCTGAATAGTCACCGCCCGTTTCGGGCTAAAAGTGGGAGTGACTATTCAGATTATGAAACTCGTCAATGTAACCATCCTTGTCTATCGCACGGATTTCTATTACTTACTTTATCGCTCTCACGTAACGGCAGATGTACCGTGGGGACTTTCCGAACCTGTATATACTAACTGCCTGTAGTAGCGATACGAAAAAATTTATTTGCTCACATTCACATTTTATTATTATTTCCATTATTCATTATTTTCAGACCGAATTAAACATTCAGAAAATCTTGTTTTAGGCCTGAAGATTTTGCCCTATACAACTATAACTGAAAATAATTATAAACTTTGTCACACTATTGGAACAGCCTGTATGTGCATTGCAACAACAATGTCATATTTTATATTACGTCTAAGTAAGCGGAAAGTCCATTGTCGCATAAGTAATTTTTGTTTTCAAATAATCAAATACAATACCTACATATTTATTTTAATACCTATTATTTACTTGAATTTATTACTAAATACAACTATGCCTAGCAAATTGTAATACTTACTCTGTTAATGTTTTTTCTTTCATAAAAAATAGTAAAGTCCACAAATAAAATATTTCGCAGCAACAACGCAGCAATAAAAGATAAAGATCCACACAAGAAATAACTACATTCGCACCTGCTCTAGTCCGAATCCATATAAGTACTAAAATGTAGAATATAATATGAAATAAAACTTTTAGTTGGTTGCAAATGTTATAAAGTACAACCACTTGCCATCCTCCTCTTATGTAAATATGTACATAATAATATGTAGAGGATAGAAAATAGAAATATTTTCAGAACAAAAAACCGGCGACCGCAAATTGGAGTTTTTATTATTTTATTACCCTTCTCTTATCGTATGCAATTATGCGATAGCAAGAGAGTGGGATGGACGTATAGGCCGGCCAACTGATCATCGTGCACGTGCACGTGCACCTGACGTACCGTCATTTTCTCATTTTTTTTAGGTGTATTTTGCCGGAATTTGAATGAATGAAATAATCGTACTATTTTTACTATAAACCTATTTCCTGTAGCGACATCTATACGAATATTGTAGTACTTTGTTAGATGAAACGGGACTTCAATTTCCGTTCTTAAATCACATCGTTTTCAGGGCAATATCAAGAAAGTGAGCAAGTGAAAGCCAAAGAGGAGGCGGAAAAGAAAGCAAAACAGGAAGCAGAGAAGAAAGAGAAAGAAGAAGCAGAAAAGAAAGCTAAAGAAGGGGCGGAAAAGAAAGCAAGAGAGGAGGCAGAAAAGAAAGCGAAAGAAGAAACAGAAAAGAAGGCAAAAAAGGAAGCAAAAAAAAGGCAAAAGAAGAAGCAGAGAGAAAAGAAAAAGAAGCGAAGAAGGAAAAAAAGGAGAAAGAAGAGAAGAAAGATGCGTTGAGATATGAAATAACATTAGACGGAGGACGGTACCGATTCAGCAACATAAAGGTAAGTAACCAAAACCTTTTTTGTTTTTAGTACTGGATAATCATTGCTCCTTTTAGGTAAATCACGAAGAGGCCTCTAAGATATGTAAGCAGTATGGACTCGAACTTATTACTATACCAAACAAAGAAAGGAATAATTTCATCTATAATTTAATTGAACTATATGGTAAATCTGGTAAGTAGCTATATCGGAATTACTTGTACAAATTAAAGGTATATTTTATATGTATCACATTACACCAGGACTTAAATGTTTATCAAATGTTTAGATGGCAAGTACTGGACGTCAGGAACAAAAAGGTCCGACGACCTGTGGATATGGGGGGATCTTCGGCCTATAACTTATTTCAATTGGGCCCCTAGTGAACCTGATAAGGATCAGTACTGCCTCCAAGTGCGAGCTACTGGCCTGTGGCATGATCAGGACTGTGACAGCAATTCTTTATTCATCTGTGAATACTCTATTCCCAGTTACAGTAATACGTATAATACATACCAGACATATCAAGCATATGTAGAACCGTATTACTCGAAATAAAAGGGTTGCTTAAACAAAGCAAAACATGTATCTAAAAGTTGAAATAAATTGTATAAAATAAAATTTCAGCGTAGTTAAATACTTTTTCCAGATTATCCCATCATTATTGGCATAAGCATTAGTTTAGTGTTGATCAAAATGTTTGCTCACATATGTTCGAAGTGCATACCATTATTTGGTGGCCTAGTTACAATAAAGGCTGCCGAGAAGTCGTAATTTGACCATCATGACTCTTGCATTTATGGTTATGTTAAGGATCAGTTATACACAAGGCGATACGACAATGCGGAAGAATTGAGAATAAATATTTCAAGTGATATACTCAATACATCCTGACATGATCAATCTAGTATTCTGCTTTTGTTTTTATATAATTAAACCATACTTCCCCTCTACAAAGTTAGTAGCCAGCGCCTTCCGGTCAATAAAAAAATGGAAACACACAACGTAGGTATTCCTTATGACGATCACATATTTTTGGCCACAACTACGTTTGTTTATATTTTTTGATCGAACCCGGGTATGTTATACTACAAACCCATAGTACTCAAGCTAAGGTCACATCGTTTAGATTTAATTCTAAAGCTTTCAAATAATCCCACACTAAGTTGTAAAATATTAAACGTATAGTATTCCATAACAGAAATAATTAACGTTTTCAGCCATAAATTTGGAGAAGCTCTTAAAATTGGAACGCTGTTATGGGTATCCACGAAATTTGTAGCGTAGCAAAAGATGTGGCATCGTATTTGAAGCTTCCAAATTGGGAAGAGTATACAGAAATTTATTAGAAACATTATCTACTAAGTTATCAAATATATTAGATTGATTTGTTTTACAAAACGCATTCAAGAATTTCTGTGAATTCGAACACCATCTGTGCAATTTTAATTTTAATAATTATAACATTTCCATAAATTCATTTTAAACTTTTACCAATGTTTCAAGCCGAATTAGTACCTAAGTTACTGTTTGTAACTCTATACATACTAATTCCTCATTGGGATGATCTCAGCACAATATGTTTTGTAAAAATAATTCACATGGATTAATTTTTTGTCGGTATATTTTCTCTATGTCCGTTATTGCCACAAATATCAAATAGTTCGGGTTGAACTGTGAGATCTTTCAACATAATATCATTTAAAGAATAACAAGTTTTTAAAGTTTTAATTGAAGTCTGAGTTTAGTAGTAGTTATTGCTTCTTTGATTACACAATGGTGAGGTACGATTTTTTTTTATCTCCTACGGTACATATTTACCGTGATTTAAAGAAATAGATTCATCTATAAATTCTTTATATTGGGAGAACAGTCTTTTCTCCCATTTTTCATCTTTTGGAGATAAAATATGTTTACTTCCAATTTCCCTTGTTGCCAGTATGAGATCATTTAAATTACAAATTACCTTTGGTAATATTTTACATGAAACGTTAAAGTTTTTATTTATCATGCATTTTAGAAATACTTGTATATTAGAAACACCTGAAATGTGAATATTTGTTTTATACGGTTTTTTATGTAGTTTAGTTTGTTAACTAAATCTTGAAATATAAATGAGGTTTAACTTCCGTTGTATAAGAGAGCTTTTGCTTGTGTTCCGTCTATTGCTATGTTACATTAGCTATCGCTAACAGTACCTGTATTCCTCTTGTATAGAGACTTGAGTCAGTACTAACGGATGAAGTTTGCGAAACTTCTTGAGACTTATTGTTTGGATTAACTTTAGGGGCTGAATTTTGTCCCACTTGATTGAGTGACATTATCTGACTTTTTTGAGTGTTCATCATCAGGGTGTAAGTGAGAATGATGGTTACCTCGACAAATTGCACATTTTCTTGACGCACAATTTTCTAGGGAATACCTTGAACCAAAACAATTTAAGCTTTTTCGAATAAACTCATATGCTTTGCGTATATCAAAATCTAGTTTTTGACCAAAGCTATTGATAAGTAATAGATCCCACTCTTTTGTATTGACTTTTAATGCTTCTAATGAATTTAAAAGTTGATTTATGTGAGTTAATAATTATCTTGTTTTAATAAGCTTATTTATTATTATTAGTTTATTATCACATCTCTCATATAATATGCCCAATGCTCTTTCATAGTTTTCCTTAACCAGTTGAAGTTTATTTATTAAATTTAATGGTTTAGCTTGTAAAGCCGATTTCAAATATACAACCTCCTGAATATCTGTTAATTGAGAATTGTTATGAACTTGTGCCGTAAATAAATCTATGAATGATTTCCATACTATTTATATTTGAGTTTTGTTCTTGGACATCAGAATATTTTTCAAAAGCTTTAATTAATGCGGTTTCTCGTATAACATATTTGTTCACATCGATATTTTGATTTTTGTTTATATTTAAAAATGTTTCGATTCTACTCTACTCTTTGGTTAATTTAAGCTTCTATATTTAGTATTTAGACTAACAAACTATTAGCTATTTAATAATTTGATAACTAGATGACAGAATTTTCTGACATTGAAATTGTCTTATTATTCAAAGGGAGCGTTTGATCTTGAGTATGAAATTATTGCACATGCGAATTCTGCAATATGGGTAACGTGAATATGCGAAAAGTGCGGAAACCTCGGGATTCCTGGATTTGAATATGAGAGAATGAAATTTTCTTTATTCATTTTAAAATAATGACTAGAAAGGTCGGCAAATTCCGCTGACACGGAGTTGACTTCGCCGATTCGTAAATATAACATTTTTTGAAACACCCTATATATAAAAGTCATCAACATCGTAACTTCATAATTATCTCTAAACCGTTCGAAATTCAACGCAATATTTTTAGAAATTCTGTGTATAAAAAGTATTTGAAAAGTTATATTTTGTTCTTATGGAAAGATTTAAAAAGAAAACTCCATAATGAAGGTATAATACGGCAATAAGTAAAAAAAAAAATTCTTAGGGACCCCGTGCGAGGTTCGAACCGTCGACCTTCAGCTTGCAATGCGTCTCTTTTACCGCTGAGCCATCATCGTCTCTAGATAGAATTTGACCGCATCGGTATTTAAACCTCCGTTCATAGGCGAAGTAAATAAAAATATTCGTAATATTAAATATTGCATTTTTCTGCCGTAAAATTTTCCGCAAAGAACTCGGAACGATATAAAACATAAAAATAATCGCCCATCGCTGTACTGGCGCCGCGGGGACGGTCGGAATCGGAAAAGTTTAATCAGTTTTGACAATTCTGACGTTTCTATAGCGGTGACAGTTTGTGTCAAAATATTCTTAATCCCGTCTTAAATTACATTTCGTAATACAAGTTGAGGGCGATATAGATGAGAGATAACGATGCCACGCGATACCTGTAAGGTGTCCCGGTAGCGTATAGGGGACGTCGTTGGGTAGAGGGAGCGGCTCGTACGCATAGAGACTCCCGACTCCCTCTCGAAACAAAGCGCAGATGCCGGCCGTACCCATCAAGGAAAATATGACTCCGCGGAAATAGCGTTTTGGGCGACATCATCCCGGCTTTACGAAAATATTGGGGTTTCGCGAGAGAGAGATGCAAAGTGCATAATCTTTTTAAAAAGCAAATTTCGGCATCAAAGAGTAAAAAATACCCTTTGAAAACGTCCCGTGGCGACGAAGAAGGGACGAAACTCGCGCATAAAAGCTGAGCAAACCCTCGATCGGTCCTCGGAAAAAAGCCTTTAGTATTTTCGACCATCAGAACGTCCGACGGTGGGCGTTCCCGTCGGGTTCTGTCTCTCTCCCACAGCGAAAATTTGCCGTTTTCGTCGAGGAGCCTCGGGAATGCGAAATTTTTTTAATTAACTTATGGAGTGACGACAATAATAA
>NW_019416574.1:544789-550840 GCF_000390285.2 Anoplophora glabripennis | reverse complement strand
TCACGCTCCTCGATGCCGACCTCCTGGTGGTCATTGCCGATGACGGACCCCGGCTTCTTCTTCTGCAATCCAGATCTCCCACCCCACTGACACTTCTTCTGCGTGACCATGGAGCTGCTGCTGGAGACCTGGTGCTAGCTTCGGATGGCGGCAGCCCGGTGGTGACCTTGAAGTGGCTTAGAATGCCCACTGCTATACTACTAATAATAATAAAAAAATATTGTTATAGCAGTGACGTTTTCTTATTATTAAATTGTTTTTTCGTACTGTGCCTATTTAATAAAAACAGCATTTCTATACATTATATTTATTACCCATATTACTAGGTGACTCTATCCTTAAAGAATTATAAAAATTTTCCCTATCTTCCATATATCTTGCCTTAAGGAGGTAATTTTTAGCTAGATCATTAATATTAAAATTGTAACTCATGGCGCCTAACTGACATTTTTCCAGAAATTCTCTTGTTTCTTCTAAAGACTGTAATCTACAATCTTCGTAACAATCTAATGGTTTGAAATATTCATAAAACCCTTTGAATTTTACTGCTTTTCGATGTGATGGAACTTTCTTTTTCACTTTTCTCACTTCCATCTTATTAGTTTTTTCTTCTGCCGTAAATGCCTTTAATATTTTTGTAAATAAATTTTGACTATTTGCAATTTGACGAACAGATTGAATCGAAGTATGTGATTTTGTAGTACCTAAAATAAATATAAATTTTTAATATCTATTTTGTTTTTAATTTTTCTTTAATTGAATGCTTCTTATACAAGGTGATTCACTTAAGGATGTTCGTAATGGAAAATATCTGTAAGAGGTGTACAATAGTACATTGTGTAACGAGTGAGGAAAAGTTGCGAATAGCGCCACGCGGGCGCAGTTGCGGAATGCGCCCAAGTGGCGCTATGGCAACTTTTCCGAACGAGTTGCACATAATTTGTTACAGTACAAAAAAGACGTTTGTTTGATGTATCGTAAGGTAGTTTTCAAATTTAAAATAACAAATGAAAACTCTTAATTTGTCAAATAATTTTAGGAAAATTGAACAAGTTCCAAAATTTGATCGAACCAGTTTGAAAAAAGGATTTGAGGACAGTAAATTTTCAGGAACATTCAAATTATAGTTTAATCAAAGTATTTTCATCAAAAAAATTCTATAAATTTTATAATCACGTTCTGAAGAAACCTAAACGGTAACATGGGCTGGTCCTAGAACAATGTTTAAGATCCATTTTTTTCTAGTTGATCTGCTTTTTCTAGTCCATCTGTTGTTTATTTCCTTCAATGCCTTCATCTCCTGCCACCCAACACAGCTTAACCGTGTTGCTAGTTGCCAGTTCATTTAGCAATTACAAACAGCTCTGAACAAATTCAGAACAAGCCTTGTTTGAGTCTGAGGTGCAGCCTGACTATTGGAGAATATGTGAATAAACTTGTGTGTGTGATATTGTGAATGAAGCTCTTCACATATGGTGATATGACACAGAAAAAGCTATATATTATAAAAATCGGTCGCACCATCAGAGCAACATGGTTTGATGTTATGTGGATGTCGTGTAGTGTTGTGAAGATATGGGTTAAAATAAGTTACACGCTAGACAATATTTCAGTTTGAAACACTGGTAGGAAATCTCTTAAACTTCTTTGCTACGTTTCCTTTTGCCTCATTCTTACTCCTCTTTCTCTCATATTCCATTGCCTGTTTCCATTTTTCCAGTGCATTTTATATCGACCCCCATTATTCCCAATTCCCGAAAGATGAATTTTGCAATCATTCTGTCCAATTAAGATAGGCCTGAATTGGATTTAAGAAGTTTTAAAAAACAGTCTTCAACAGTAATGCAATCAAGATCTTGAAGTTCCCATTGTTATAATCAGAATTATTTGTCCGAGAAGAATGTGCCTGTTGACACGTCTCCGAATGTTATGTGTCCATAATTTATGTGCCTTTCTACTGGTCATACATAAATCGTTGCCTGAATCGATACACTACGCGCCCGAGATATTGTTTTTTTTTTACTCAAGCGATGATTAAGGAAGAATAAAAAAGAATGTCAAATTATAATTACTGAAGCTTGGCTGCCTTGAAATGGTTCTTCGAAAAGTCTGTATCTTGTATTCTGGAACTTTATTCAATAATCTTACGATAATATCCCCAATATACGGCAGATGAGGCGAGTTCTGCGACATAATGTAAAAAGTTTTTTGATAGCTGGGCAATCTGGGATCTCGATAAAGTCGGCACAGAAATTCAAATATCCTAAAAAATGTAATACCGTTAGCCATAAATCGTTTCGACAAATTATTTGAAATAATTGATTTAGATGTCAACAAATTTTAACTGTCTAATACAATAATACAATAATTCATGAAACTATAATAAAACATAATTCATGTAATCAGAACTACCTATAATTTTAAATTAATTTTCTCCATTTAAATAACCATGGATGATCTTCTTTCTGTTTTGCCCTAAATTAACATTATTTAATATCTATAATGCAATGCATTTTTCTAAAATTTTTTTATCACGACAAACAACAAGATAAATTCGAAGTTTGAAAATTATAGGAACGTGACCTCAAAAAATATCATTTAAGACTCCTGTAATTCATTACTAATTAAAAGTGAGGTTGACATTAATGGAAAAGGTCTATTTGCTGAAAATTATTGGTAATTTTCATTGCACTACTGATATTTTTAGTAGGTAATACTGGTATGTGGAATATTACTAATAAATCAATTTCAGAATAAGCTCACGATGTTTTAGTGATTTTATCTGATACAAATGTTCTTTGTAAATAAAAAATAAACATTACAGGTATTTGGACGCATGCTTTTTTCTCACGTATGCCCATGTTCTTCTGAGTCTGTAAATGGCAGGGCTTTGGAGACCACCTATTACGGCTCTGCATGACTGAAAGTTTGATATTCTATAGCATTTATCTGCGACATTTATGAATCTTGCAAGAAGTCTTGCTCTAGTCTGAAACGAAAATATTTATTAATAACACAGTTTTAGTAGGTAATTATTCTAATTAGTTTTTTTACTTTAGTTTAGTTAAGGAAGGTTTTTGGGGTAGCTAAAGATAACATAAAAACATATTTTTTGCCTTAAAGAGCAGTCTTTTTTTTTGTTGATAGAAAAGTCATTGTATTCGGTGTAAACAAGGTACAGGGTGATTCACTATATCTTGACCTCCCTTTTAACTTTTTTGTTTTAAAACTTATAAAAAAAATGTGAAATACAAAAGTTGCACGATTTTTTATGAAATTTTCGAAAATGATAGTAGAAAAACGAAAGTCTAAATAAAATGGCCGTGGTGTCAAATTTGTTTATTTAAATGGCACACCCTGTATATTTTTACATATTTGGATAGAAGGTTCCCTGTCTAGTACCTATATAGGGTTAATTGGGTCCATCTCTAACAATAAGCGAGATTATAATAATTTAATATTATTTAAAAAACTAAAAGAAGGTTTTTTATTAAGAAAATAAGACATTTTGTAATTGTTAGACCTCTTTCAGGCACTTCTGCCTTTTTTTCCAATTACGTAGGAATCTACATATTTAGTTCAGGAAATATAGAGTTAGACGCAACTTTTTGTTTCGGCAAGTTGAACTTATCACTATAGATGCTAAATATTATGTATGTACAATAACATATTAGTTTCCACAGTCATAAAAATGGAGGGAAGATTGTTTACATGGTGGTTAATTGTATAATTTTTACGTAAATTCACGTTTTTCGCTTATAACTTTTTCCGTTCATTTCCGCAAGAAAACATGTACTTTTTTTTTCGTCTTCAAAAGATCTACAAAACTAGCCCTCGAGCGTCAAAAAATATTGATTAGATCAAAAGTTATAAACAGAAGTTTATTTATGACTTTTGAATTAAACATTTATAAACTGTTATTATTACCACAACGTTTTGGCATCGCATCCTCTCATTCCTTATAACTGTCTAATAACTCACACGAAATCTGGAATCGGTAAGTTGAATAGTTTACACTTTGGCCTTATAAACAAATTAACTATTATTAGTCTGGACGATCTCGAGGATCTTTCACAATCGCTGATTTTTTTCAGGGCAGATTTCACAATAATACATTGAAATCTATAATTTTTTTTTAATTTCAAATTTGCAACTTGGAAATTTTTATTTTTCAGCCTTAGTTGCAAAATGAAATATGCGACGCACGAGCGTGATATAGTTATAGAGGGTGATTGGTGAGGAAACGGCCATACTCGAGGAACGTGTTCAGGAGATCAAAATATACAAAAAAAGTCAAATAAACATGTGTCCGATTCTTAACCGTTACTGGGATATTAATTATTAATAGTAAGCGATTAACCGCGGAAAATAATAGTTAACATTTGTTTTTTGTGGTTGTAACGTTCAGCAGTTATTGTTTCAAATAATATTTGGCATTTGTTTTTTGTGGCTGTCANATTATTATTATTATTATTAAACGATGCTCCTTGAGCTCCAACGATGTACTGCTTCATCTGACTTCAGTTCAGTTTCTAGTTCAAGGTCCCTTGCCGCCAGAACAGTCAACACATCAGCGACACAAATCTTCTTTAACATCTGCTTGAGCCAGTAGAAACTCTGTCTAACTTTGTTTAAAGTCTTGTTTACGGCAAAACGTCATCCATCTACTTACACCGTCACGTCGTGGACTTTTCTCTGCACTTCGTCGACTTTATCCTTGGAAGTACGTCCTGCTTTCTTACTTCTTTGCCATGTGTACTTTCTCACTGCCTCTTCAGTGACCCATTTTCTAAGAGGAGTGAATCCTACATTGCCCAGTAATCTTTTAACGTCAATGATTTGTCCGATATTTCTGTACATTTCAGACTGTCACCATTTCGCTGGTCTTCTGTCAGTTTTTTAGAAACATGAAGTAGGTACGTGTGTGTTGCGACTATAGTTTGTACTTTTAATTTAAAGGAATAGAAATGAATATTCGAATGAATGACATATATGAAGATGACGTACATATATCAGAAATGGTATGATTATTAATTGATCTCAACATCAAAACCGAAGAACACTTTCTTTATCATACAATGATTTAATGAGAATTAAACAATATTATCAAAATTAAAGTTGACCTAGCCATTACATAATATTTATAATGAATAACGAAATAAAACGAATATAAATAAATTCTTCTTTTACTTAACTTCAATAATAGCCAGCTTTATGCAGCCAGCGTGAGTTGACAAGGAAGCAATGTGATGATGTCAGCAAGATAAAACTGGCCAGTTCCACACTATTTAGCTTTTGGATGGTCTGCCACAAGAATATATACAAAGCAACACTACTAGCACAAGGAAACGAACAACATCTTAATAAATTGTTCGTTCTTAAAATTTTTAATTTAATTTAGTTTTATTGTAAACAATAAAGAATTTCATGTTTTTAATAATAGTAGTATAGCAGTGGGCATTCTAAGCCACTTCAAGGTCACCACCGGGCTGCCGCCATCCGAAGCTAGCACTAGGTCTCCAGCAGCAGCTCCATGGTCACGCTGAAGAAGTGTCAGTGGGGTGGGAGATCTGGATTGCAGAAGAAGAAGCCGGGGTCCGTCATCGGCAATGACCACCAGGAGGTCGGCATCGAGGAGCGTGACGTCAGAGGCGGCAGCAGGTGCGTGCATGAGCAGCGGCTAGGGGCAGCGGGGGGCAGGCGCCTGGGGCGGCAGCGGGGTGCCGGCGTGTGGGGTAGCAGCGCGATGCCGGCGTGCGGGGCGGCAGCGGGGTGCCGGCTTCCAGCATCGTAGGCCGTATCCGGCCTACGATGCGGGAAGCCGGCAGCGGGCTGCGGGGGGCGGCGGTGACGGGCTCTTGGTATCAATCTTTTTGTTATAAGGTAGAAAATATAAGAAACGTGATAGTTAAAAAAATGGCAACATGGTAACGTAAGCGGTCTGCAATATTTATCGAGCTAAGTAAACAGTCTCGAGCCCCCAAGGTTATAATTCTGCATGTTAGCGAGTTATCTGTGACACTAATATAAATATTGTGATGATTTATTAGG
>NW_019416574.1:518971-543798 GCF_000390285.2 Anoplophora glabripennis | reverse complement strand
AATAGTTAACATTTGTTTTTTGTGGTTGTAACGTTCAGCAGTTATTGTTTCAAATAATATTTGGCATTTGTTTTTTGTGGCTGTCACATCCAGCTGTTATTGTTAGTTAGTTAGTGCTACACACTTCCGCAATGCCGGCGATATTTACACATCAAGAATATGCCGATATGATTTTCATTTATGGATACTGCAACGGGAACGCTAGACGGGCCGTTGCTGAATACCAATACCGCTATCCTAACAGAAGAACCCCTCACAGAAGTGTATTTCAATCAATTTTTGTCACTTCCCGCGAAACCGGCATGTTTCCCAGTGCAAGAATCACATCGGAACGAGAAAATGGTCTTGATGTGCGTGTAGAAGAAGAGATTCTTGATGTTGCACAACGTAGTCCAGGTGTAAGTTCAAGGCGCATTGCAAGTCGCCTTCAAATTAATCAGACAGCAGTATGGACGACTCTTCGCAGGAATGGGCTGCACCCTTTCCATATTCAGCGGGTCCAAAATCTTCAGAATGGTGACTATGCCCTAAGGTTGCAATTTTGCAATTGGGTAAATCAAAATCCTAGGCTATACCGTTACATTTTGTTTACGGATGAAGCCCAATTCACACGCGATGGAATTAACAATCATCATAATGAACATCGATGGTCAGATGAAAATCCCCATGCCACGGTTGAAAGTAACTTTCAGCATCGGTTTAGTATTAATGTATGGTGCGGAATGATCAACAATCAACTCTTGGGCCCGATTGTGTTAGATGGTCGTTTGACAGCGGACATTTATCTACAATTTTTGCAAAATCGTTTAACAGATCTACTGGATGATGTACCTTTAGATATACGACAAAATATGTACTTCCAGCATGACGGGGCCCCTGCCCATTTTAGTAATATTGTACGAAATTACTTAGATAACCACTTTCCTCGCCGCTGGATCGGCCGAGGAGGTCCACAAAATTGGCCTCCGAGGTCTCCGGACCTCACTCCTCTCGATTACTGTCTATGGGGGTGGCTAAAATCTTTAGTTTATGCTACAAAAGTTCAAACAAGAGAGGAATTATTAGACCGCATCGTCAATTCTGCCGCTGTTATAAGAAATGACCAAAGAGCACTCCAAAGAGCCACACGTGCGTTCCAAAAGCGAGCTAGTAAATGCATCGAAGTTGGCGGTGGTATTTTTGAAAATATTCTACATTGAATTGTTTTTCTTCACTTGTATAGAATAGTACATTATAATAAATGATTTGTTTCGTCATTGAGGTGCTGCTTTTATTATATTTTTTTAAGTGATATCTCCGTAACGGTTAAGAATCGGACACATGTTTATATGACTTTTTTTGTTTATTTTGATCTCCTGAACACGTTCCTCGAGTATGGCCGTTTCCTCATCAATCACCCTGTACATATATTATTACATATTCGGAAAGCTTATGAAGAGAGATTTAAGTTAAAAAAAATCGCCAAGATTCGTTGAAAAACAACGGAGTTACAGACTGTTAAATATATTATTTTCAAGTGAATTTCCCTTATTAGTCCAGGGCATTTAGATCAAAATCGACCGGAATAGCGGAAATTTTTAGGTGAAGCAGATATCGAGATGCGGTTTTCTGCATTGTGATCAGGAAGGTCCCAGGAAAAAAGTCTATATCGTCTGGTTAAGCCATTTTCTGAAAAATGCCTTCTGGGCCGGAAAATGCATTTTCCAATTGCACCATTACTTGCACCATTATAGGAACGACTGGAAACTCGGAAAAATCGCTCGGAAATCGTTACTCGGAGGTTTTCGGGGCTGCCGAACTCGATTCTGGCATTAGAATTACCCGGGGGTGCACGGGGGTGGCTCTGTGGGGGTGCGCGAGGGGTGAATTGGAGGAGAAATGGCAGTGTGCATGAAAATCGCTCCAAACTCGTTACTCGGGGGTTTTTGGGGATGCCGAACTCAATTCTGGCATTAGAATTACCCGGGGGTATGAATAATAAAAATTTTGATTGAATATTAAATAAATAAATATTACACATATTATTAAAACAATTGCTTTGGAAGTCTTTTGTGCCTCGAAACTGGATTTGAAAAAGGCGCCAAAGCTATAAAGAGAGTAGAGTATCGTTACTACGGGGACCGGCGCGAACAGAAATATTCTGTATCGACTGAAGAGAAAAAATATGGGTCCAGTTCCAGCGCGCAGTCGGCGTCTGTGTTGCATCAGTATTACATCTGTCGTTTAGGACCACGTTGCTTTTTCGTTGTATGTAAATACATTGCTACAGTAATCAAGTTTCTTGGATTTTGGACCTTTTTTGGTGTTTGAGTGAATTGCATTCGGCATCCCCGAAACCCCCCGAGTAACGAGTTTGGAGCGCTTCCCATGGACTATGCAATTTCCCCCCCAGAGTGACCCCCCTGATACCGCCGCAGAGCCGCCCCCGAGCGCCTCCGGGTAATTCCAATGCTAGAATTGAATTCGGCATCCCCAAAAACCCCCGAGTAACGAGTTTGGAGCGATTTTCATGCACGCTGCCATTTCTCCTCCAATTCACCCCCCGCGCACCCCCACAGAGCCACCCCCGTGCACCCCCGGGTAATTCTAATGCCAGAATCGAGTTCGGCAGCCCCGAAAACCTCCGAGTAACGATTTCCGAGCGATTTTTCCGAGTTTCCTGTCGTTCCTATAATGGTGCAATTGGAAAATGCATTTTCCGGCACAGAAAGCATTTTTCAAAAAATGGCTTAACCAGACGATATAGACTTTTTTCCTGGGACCTTCCTGAACACAATGCAGAAAACCGCAACTCGATATCTGCTTCACCTAAAAATTTCCGCTATTTTTCCTAACTTCCCTGGACTATATTTAACGGCAGGACTATGAATATTATCGTTATTTTCTTC
Source organism: Anoplophora glabripennis (assembly GCF_000390285.2). NCBI lineage: Eukaryota > Metazoa > Arthropoda > Insecta > Coleoptera > Cerambycidae > Anoplophora > Anoplophora glabripennis. Next base: position 540,910 of record NW_019416574.1, on the reverse strand, counting down.
GGACTCGCTGTCGTTCGCTTCCCCCACCCTTCCGCCGCGCCACAGCTCGCCGAAAATTAAGCGACCCACTGACTTTTGACAGTGTTTCTTATGCACTTAATATACTTCCAAAAATAAAATATTTTTACCTGGGAAAGTACACGGGTTGCCGGTTATGACAGTATTTTTTTTTCCGCTACCAACCTAATTTGTTTAACAATCGGCCGTCCACTTTGACAGTCTGTAACTCCGTTGTATAACATTGTCTATGAGTAAATAGGCGTCTCACGGCCTAATTAGTGAGACTTGTACATGTTGGACTATATCAATGTCCGATATGTCAAAATATATTAGGTACAACTAAATTTAAATCCTTACATAATTGAAAAAAATGCAGAAATGCCCGAAATAAGTCTAACAATTACAAAATGTTTTATTTTCTTAATAAAAAACCTTCTTTTCGTTTTTTAATATCATCTCACTTGTTGTTAGACATGGACCCAACAAACCCTAATGACTAAGCTCGACAGGAAACGTTCTATCCAAATATGTAAAAATATACATTTAGATTAACAAAGTCAACATCCGCGGCCATTTTGTTTGGACTTCATTTGTTTTTCTACTACAATTTTCGAAAACTTCATAAAAATTCGTGCAACTTTTGTATTTCACATTTTCTTTTAACTCTTAAAACAAAAAAGCTAATGGGGGGGGTCAAAATATAGTGAATCACCCTGTATATATACATGATGGGTACAGCTAAAATGTGTTATTTCAAAGAAAAGTCTATTTCAATTTGCCTGCAATTATTCGAGTCGAGTATTTGGGAGTATTATACTAGAGTCTAATTGTAAGATTCGATCGACTTACCTGTAAGGAAGATCAATCTCAATTATTTGAGCATCGTAGTTCTTCTATGATTCATGTTGGTAGATCTCACTTACACATGACGCGCGCACAGGTTTAAAGGAAAAAAGTGTTTCGTAACAGTCCGTTACTAGTTATTGATAGCCAGCCAGTTCATTTTGTGACCGAACCAATCGCGCTGTGGGTAAAAAAAGAGTGGCGGGTGGGTCCCACCATAGAAGAACTACGATGCTCAAATAATTGAGATTGATCTTCCTTACAGGTAAGTCGATCGAATCTTACAATTATTTTTCGCATCTCCGTTCTTCTATGATTCATGTTGGTAGATGTTTAGAGTAAATAATTAGCGCGTTTAAGTGCAGTCAAAAAAGTTTCTAAATTATGCGCTATTTTATAGTTTTATGAAAAAAGCTTCTCAAGTAAAATAAAAAGTACTTATATTTTATCAAATTATGACAATCAGAAGAATTAGTGGCTTCTTCTGCTTACTGTTTTCATATTTGATCTAAATTAGTTTTTAAAACAAACTTTTTTTTTTAGTTTTCCTTTATTATTGACCATATATTACTTATTATGTATCACACATTATATATTACATATTATATATCAAATACTGTATACTGTATACTGTATACCATACACCATATACCACATTCTATATATCATATAGACTATACTATATATCATATATTATATATGTACATATATACAGGTATACACGTACATACATATGTACACACATATTTTGTTATGCCTAGGTCAACATTTTCGTTTCGAAGAACAATGTTGTAATAATGCACAATTCTGGTTCATTTTATAATAAAGAAAATATTAGAAAAATACTGTTTTTTACTATAAGGTTCGACAAAAGATCTCTTTCTCTTTCAGTTATCAATTTGATTTGAAACTGTTATATTTTCCAAATTGTTTATACTCCATTTGCTTACGCAAAAGTAAGAAGTGAAAACGAGTTTAGGTTTTATATCTTTTTACAAATTTACTTTCAAAAATTATATTTTTCACAAAAGAAGTAGAACCAGGTTAGGATTTTAAGTCACGGAATACTTGCTGTAGGTTTTCGCAATAACCTTAATTTATAGGATACTTTTAGTAATTATTAAGGGCGGAATAAGAATCTTGCTTTTCAAACAAAGTATAATAATGTTTTAAATTCTTTTCTATCACGCGAGCCCGCTATGGGACCTAGAGTGTAGGGACTGTAGGGGGTTAGGTGCACGGGAAAGTGCTAGATAGTACAACAGCGTGATGTTATTTTCATAGCGCAACGCTAGAGCGCTAGAGCGTTGCGCTATGAAAATAACATCACGCTGTTGTACTATCTAGCACTTTCCGTGCATCTAACCCCCTATGCTATAGGTCCCATAACGACTCGCACTTGTGATAGAAAATAGTATGTGCAACTCGTTCGGAAAAGTTGCCATAGCGCCACTTAGGCGCTTTCCGCACTCGCTTCGCTCGTGCGTCAACTGCGTCCGCGTGGCGGTATTGACAACTTTTCCCCACTCGTTACACAATGTACTATTATGTAAGTACCTACAACAATCCTATATTTATATTTGGTAGCAAGCATAATGTCTTTTTTTTTCTATTTCTACATCTACCTAAAATTTTGGTAATATCGATGCTTTATTGTGGTCTCCAAATGGGAGTAGTAAACCAAAGTAATTCATAAAGAAAAATAAATATGTGTATACATTCTTTTTTTTTTGTTTTGTTTATGGAACATTATAAATCGTCGCTTCTTTACCTACTTGGTAATGTGGAGGTACTTATAGCTTTTTAGGTTTTGACTGAGGACTGGCGTAAAGTACAGATTATACAGACACGAGGATTATATATACTCGTACATTCTTTGATACTATGAATGCTTAATGGTGATAAATAAAAAATTCCTGGGGATAGAATTTTAATCACCTCAGGACATCAGAAAGATTATAGCCATTAGTCTGTACTAACCCTAGACCTACTAAACTTTGCTACTAACAGCATGCACAATGCATCACAAGACCTGAGGGAAGCAGATTGCAGCACCGCTTTTTTCTTAATAATGGTGACTGCGCATGCTCAGGTACTCATGACATAAAGAGGATGCAATATTTACCTTTTTTTTATATAAATATTATACACAGTACAGGCCCTCTGGAAAGTTGATTACCACATACTTTATAACTCCTGAGGAGCTTCGTTTTGACGAGTCTACCACATTTTTCCTCTGCGACTTTTCTCGATTCCTCCGCTTTTCAACTCGGAAAAGTCCAAAAACATGGCAATTTCTTGGGGTCTTGAAAAGTCAAGACCACATCTTTTATTTTTAGCTTAAGTAACTGGAAATTTTGTTGCAAATGCCGATTTAAATTTGTCCGACAGAAATTCCTCCGACATTGACGTGTCTACCGGTCGAAACATGCCAAAATAACAGGGTATTGAAAATCAATTACCACATAGGTAATTATTAGTAAAATTAATTGTAAATTATTAATTCAGTCAAAAAGTATTGTTGTCCGACAAATTTCAAGCCGCGTTTTTTCAGTCCGACAGCTGGAAATCGGAATTTTCATGGGGTACGATAAATCGATTACCACATGTGGGACAAAACTAACACACGATAGAAAAGTGTTTTTTATAAGCAAAAATTGTAATGTCCGACAAAAAATGATGAAAAAAATTTCGTAAAAAATGTACACATGTATTTATAATTTCTATTAAGGTATTTTCATGTATTAAGCAAAATTCCATATAAATATACAATACAGGGTGTTTCAGAAAGACGTCCCGTAAATACAGGGGGTGAGGACGACAAAAAATAAGAAGTTTTTGTCATATGAACTATATGTCTATCTCCTCTTCTCAAAGCTCAAGCTTACTTTGAGAAAAGTCACTTATTTTATAGTGTAATATTGTACGGGTTTAATTAAAAGCCTTTTTTCTCGAAAACCGTCTACATTATAATGTACTTCCTATAGGAAGTTCTAACAAGAGTACATTATTTTTAGAAAATAAAATTGTACAATAGAAATTGGAGCCCGACTGGTAAAAAATCTAACCTTAAAAAAAATATAACTTAAATTGTAATAAGAATGTAGCATAACTAGCGCCCTCTATGAAATATACCAAAAATAATTAGACTAGCGTATTTGGCACCCTTAAAAACCTCGGACTACCAAATGTCATAAAAATATTTCGCACCATTTGGAAATTTTCATAAAAATGTTATTTAAAAAATTTTATTTTGTCTCTCTGTATCTCGAAAACAAGAGGAGATAGACATAGAGTTCATAAGACAAAAAGTTCTCATTTTTTGTCATACTATCACCCCCTTTATTTCCTCCCCCGGTCCCCGGACCTCCCGGTCTTTCTGAAATACCCTGTATATATTTTTCGTTTTATTCTTGTAAATTCTGTAATTTCAAATCTCTATATGCTCAATTTATCCAAACAAATATCGAAAAAAGAATTAAACTATTTAAAAAAAGTATGTATGGTGTAAAAAAAATATGCACAAAAGTTTTTGGATTTTCTTTTAGAAAAATAGGAAAATTTTTGTAAAGAAAAATAACAAACGCGAATGAAAACTTGAAAGAGAAAAAAGGATTTTTATATCAAGTATAATATTAATTTATTTAGAAATAATGCATTATGCACTAAGATAGTATTAATCGCCTCAAAAATAACTTCATTTGTTTATAACTTTTAAATTTTTAAGCATAAAATAAGCAATATTATAATTATTTATTTGAAACAAATAATAATTTACATAATAATAATTAATAACCATTTATAAATATGAAATTTTTGGAGTGAAAAAATTAAATTTCATCACGTTTATTGATTTATTGATTTTTTAATAATTTGCGGACATTAAATCGTCGGACACTTATATCACTATTTTGTACAGTAAATTTAAAAGTGGAAAAAATGAAAATTAGATATGTGGTAATCGATTTTTCATACCCCGTGAAAATTCCGATTTCCAGCTGTCGGACTGAAAAAACGCGGCTTGAAATTTGTCGGACAACAATACTTTTTGACTGAATTAATTATTTACAATTAATTTTACTAAAAATTACCTATGTGGTAATTGATTTTCAATACCCTGTTATTTTGGCATGTTTCGACCGGTAGACACGTCAATGTCGGAGGAATTTCTGTCGGACAAATTTAAATCGGCATTTGCAACAAAATTTCCAGTTACTTAAGCTAAAAATAAAAGATGTGGTCTTGAGTTTTCAAGACCCCGGGAAATTGCCATGTTTTTGGACTTTTCCGAGTGGAAAAGCGGAGGAATCGAGAAAAGTCGCAGAGGAAAAATGTGGTAGACTCGTCAAAACGAAGCTCCTCAGGAGTTATAAAGTATGTGGTAATCAACTTTCCAGAGGGCCTGTACTGTGGACTAGAAGCAATAGGTTTACATTTTCAAGCTAATTTAGATAAAGTACCATTGGGAAATAAAAGAACTGTAGCTATTTGAAACGTTTTGAATTTTGTCTTGATATTTTGTTTCGGAAACATCAGTAACTATTAGTATGCCCGAAATTTTTACTTTGGACTTTAATTCAAATTCAAGTCAATGTATATTGTATAGTCCGCGACATAATAGCTATAAGACACATATAAATGTAGTTATCTATTTCGTGATACTTGTTATATAAGTGTGATATTATCATTGATTTGTGAAAGCCAAATTTTTCTTTGATTCATAGCCCATAAGAACATAACTATAAAGTTGCAGTCTGTTGAATAAACATTCTTAAAGGAAGTCGTGTTTTACAACTTTGTCTCTGAATTGCATTGGTATATGGCTACTAATTGAATACCTCTACCAAGTAAGATGCAGTTGTCAGTTTTTGCTATATTCATTTTACTAATTGGTTCAATATGTCCATGACAAATTAGTTTAAGACATTAATTTTCAGCCAAAGGAAGCAACTAAATGTCTGAATTTATATTTTAAACTTCCTAAACATCATTTTGATGTTGTCTGTCGTTGATGTAGTTTTTAGATAGGATTATTTCGATATTTCTTGTACTAATATAATTTGTGTATTATACCTTCAAATGGCATATAGTTCATCTTAACAGATGCAAACTTTTTGATTTGTTTGGCCACAATCAACAAAATTCCATACTTGGTGAATTATATATTTATATATACAGGCATATACCTAGATATACACTGTTAATAAATCGGTCTGAGTGAAATCCATTGAGTGAAATTATTGAGCACATTTTCACTCAATACTGGGCACCTTAACAACTACACATTTTTGATAATATTTGAACCGATAGTTTCACTCATAAAATTTTAGTTGTATCTACTCATACTAATAGAGGAAAATTTCTCTCAATCGAGTGGATAGAAATTGATACATTATTGAGTGAAAATAGGTCAATGTTCCTTACAGTGTATATTTTATTAACTTTTATAACTTGCGTACGCTTATAAGGTTGTAACTCTGGTTAATATTAATATTTTTATTCATGCTATCATGCTACTCTTCTTCTAACCTAATACTTCATTTAAGGTTTCGTTACGTAATTGCTTCCTAATACTTCATTGAAAGTTTCCTTATTATCATTTAATTTTGTCCTCTCCTCAATTGCTATCTTCTCATACACTGTCATAAATGAAACAGTAGGTATAAAAAACAAAACTTGATCGGTCTTTTTTTATACTTATAGAGAGACAGAGAGAAGTTGCTCAATTGAGTTCTATAATAACATGTCACTCTTATCTGTTGCATCATGTTTGATGATAGTGATTACCTAGTAATCGAATGTTTTTATATATATATATATATATATACAGGGTGTTCCAGATAGACCTTCAATTAGACGTTTCTGGAAAACTACCCGTACTGGAATTCTGAACATTTATGTACGGAGGTTTCTCCTAATGTTCTATCGATTGAAAATATTGGCGTCGTCGTGGAATTTCCGGTTCTACCGGAAGTAGACGTCAACTCGCTTATTTCAAATGGAATGTACTATTTTTTATTTAATATTTGGATTCTACATTGAATTTTAAGGTAAGTTTCATAACCTTACTTTATCCTTAAACTCAATCGTTTTTGAAATATTTTGACTTTTTCAAAATTTTTGAAAAAAACATACCTACACTTAATCGGTTCTATCTCCTCCAATTTTTAAGATAGGAAGCTGAAATTTTAGATGGTCAATACCAAAACGTGTCCAAATATCTGGAATATTCGAAAGTTGGTGCATGTTACACAGGGCGTCTAAAAAACACGGACCAATTGTGTCAAATTGAAAGTTTAATAACTCGCTTATTTTAAATAGAACACCCTGTGTTTTATAATGCCAGTAGATGCACCTGTTAATTCTCTTTCCATTGGTATAAGCATTCCCTATACCTAAATCCCACCGATTTTGAGATATTTGAACATAAGTACAGAGACGAATATAATCCGACAGTTAGCTGTAGGTTGGCTGTGGAAAAACATTTAAATGTCACCAAGTGTCATTACTTATTTAGCAGATTTGCTGTCATTGCTGTAAAGCGAGTTTGTCGATTTTCCAAGTGTTTTCAATAACAATGTCACACTCTGGGTACACACACGACGACTACACGTCGGGGTAAATCGTCAGGTTTCAAATGGTGTATTAATATAAATGAAAATGGCTTCCATTTATGCTTCTTCAGAATTCTGCGAATAGTTCCTATTGATATATGTGAATTTATTATGCATCTCTAATTGACACCTGTGGATAAGCGGTGAAAAATATAAATACATTTACTTCATATTCTTCGTTGTCCACTGATGTCTTACTTTTATCATGTTATTTAATAGTCTTCTGACCATATCATGACTTGGTCTGTGCTTATTTGGATATCTTTCTGCAAACGGGCGACATGTTCTACTAACAATTCTATTACACTCCCCGTAAATGATAATTAAATTTAAAAAGTCGTCGTCTGTGTACCCAGAGTGTGCCATTGTTTGTTTGTTGCTTTACAGCAATGACAGCAAATCTGCTAAATAAGTAATGACACTTGGTGACATTTAAATGTTTTTCCACAGCCAACCTACAGCTAACTGTCGGATTATATTCGTCTCTGTACTCATGTTCAAATATCTCAAAATCGGTGGGATTTAGGTATAGGGAATGCTTATACCAATGGAAAGAGAATTAACAGGTGCATCTAATGGCATTATAAAACACATGGTGTTCTGTTTAAAATAAGCGAGTTATTAAACTTTCAATTTGACACAATTGGTCCGAGTATTTTAGACGCCCATAACATGCACCAACTTTCGAATATTCCAGATATTTGAACACGTTTTGGTATTGACCATCTAAAATTTCAGCTTCCTATCTTAAAAATTGGAGATAGAACCGATTAAGTGTAGGTATGTTTTTAAAAAATTTTGAAAAAGTCAAAATATTTCAAAAACGATTGAGTTTAAGGATAAAGTAAGGTTATGAAACTTACCTTAAAATTAAATAAAAAATAGTACATGCCATTTGAAATAAGCGAGTTGACGTTCCACGACGCCAATATTTTCAATCGATAGAACATTAGGAGAAACCTCCGTACATAAATGTTCAGAATTCGAGTACGCGTAGTTTTCCAGAAACGTCTAATTGAAGGTCTATCTGGAACACCCTGTATATATACACATACGTACATGTATGTACACACCTATATCTATATAGATTATTTTAATCAAATAAAATATATAAGGTGTTATTAGCAAAATTGCGTGTATAATTCGCATTAAGTTTCATTGTAGAATAGTACCTACTGAGTAACAAAACAATGCACTCATTTTTAGATTTCATGTACTCTATTTTCAATAATTTTATTTTATCTACATCAAAGACTCCTTTTACCAGTAAACTCTTCTTCACATCGCTCTTCTTATCCATACTGCTAACAATTTTCCGCCCATCCCCCTTTGTTTTTTGGTATACTTTCTTAATTTTATTACTCGCCTTTTACATTGTTTAATATGACGTAACTATCTCCAGGAACTCATACTAAATACGACATTAATTTGTTGAGCACCTAATTCACTCTCATCTGTAAAAAGATGTAAATTTCTGTTTGAATTGAAAGGGAGTGGTGAGTATTAGTATACTTATACTAACTCACTATTTTGAGTAAGACCCCGTAGGAGTAAGAATGGGTTAACATTACAAAAAAATTTAATTATATTTGTACATAAGTACAATTATTTTTTAGGAACACTGTACAATCACTACTTCTGAAAAAAATGTAGCTTTAAGCAGATTATTTAAATTTTGCTATGTAAGCAAGGCAAAATTATAATAGGAAGCCTTTAGAACGAAAAATCCACTTGCGTCTATACCATGGTATGCAGAGGGTAAAAATAGCAGTACAATTACACCCAAATGTCTAAGACAAGTTATGGGTGACATGGTTAAAATAACTACTAAATGCTTAGAGATAGATAGATAGATAGATAGACTTTGCATGTAAAAAGAGTGAAAACCACACTTTACATGTTTCATGAAATGCAGACAAAAAGCCAATACGACTAGACCCTATTTAGTCGAATTAAAGCAATCGTATAGTGCCCCAAAATATTCTGCAAACAAATTGTCCGTGGTCAAAACACCTGCAATTTGGCTAGCTGGACTTTTCATTTTATCGGAGTGAAAAACCCATTCTCTAGATGTTCCATGGACTGTGGGTAAAAAAGCCAAAACGGCTAAGCCGTTTTAAGACAGACAATCCACTTAAGGTGGAATTTGCATTTCAATTAGTTTTAAACACTCTGCTCTGCGTGTACCATAGTATACGAGCTAGTATTATCAAGTCAAGGGCGGCTAACAGAAAAATTTTAATGAAATACCTGCTCATCTTCTGATATGGATAATTAATATAATATTTCCCTTATGTGTGATTTATCTCGGATTCGTGGAAATTCTTTTCTTTTTCACAAATACAAATACACTACACAAGGCACAATGATACACAAAACAGATAGAACCTGCACGTGTGGCACAAATAAATGAACTGGTTGGCTATCAATAAGTAGTAACGGACTGTTACGAAACACTTTTTTCCTTTAAACCTGTGCGGGCGTCATGTATAAGTGAGACCTACCAACATGAATCATAGAAGAACGGAGATGCGAAAAATAATTAAACGTTTTTTACAATTTAGAACAATTTGCATTCAAAAGTTAATGCCTATTGAGATACACTCTGTCCCGGATGGACCTAACTGTACTTGAATTTTCCTTATTTCGCATTTTAAGGGAAAAAGTCATTCTTCATAAAATGTTTTGCTTATCGTGAAAAGTCATTTAGCCATACTCAGACTTTCAAAACAATATATAGGCTGGTTAGCAAATAAGGAAACATGAATTTGTGCCAAGAGTAAAGTATTAGTTTTTTGAGAGGAATTTAAAAATGTTACTAGTTGGTTCTAACGTTAATAGTAGTCCAGATATTAAATTTGAAGGTCGTATCTCAAAGTTGATATTTTTGCGAAAATTATGATTAAAATAATTTTATGAATTCAACAAAAGCGCATAATTTATTTAATAATAAAACTATTCTATGTGTTGTATTCATAAGGACATACATCGATATTTATTTATAAAAAGTCAAGTGCTTGTCAGTGAACTTTTTAATAATGTTGAACAACAAATCTATTTAGTTAAATGTTACGGTATATGTGAAATATCGTACAAATATGTAATTGAACTTTTCTGTAGAAAAAAAATACCCCGAGGTGTACGTTTCAGTGAAGTGTTCGAGAGTTGATTTTAAAGTTCGATAACACTTGAGACGGATTCATGATGGAAATGATGCTGCTACATTGCTTGCAATTGATTCGGTAAGAAATATACCCAAGAAATTATTAAGAAAAATGTCATTAGATTTAAATATTAGTAAAAGCTATTTGCAGAGAATTTTGAAAGATAATAAAATACATACCAGTAAGATTACATAAGCTGGAAGAAGGGGATGACGCCTTTCGTTTAGAATTTTGTATGTTAATTGGGGGAACAAATTATGTTAGATACATTTTTCTACGGAAGGATTTTATTTTCCGACGAGTCAACATTTACTACGAGTTGTTAGTTATTAAAATTATAGGCACCAGTTGGAAGATAATCCAAATTTCCATGTTATAAATAAAAGTCAACGATATAAGAAAGTAAACGTTTGGTGTGCGATACGTTATAAAAAAATTATTGGACCAGTTACATAGAGATGTTGGAAAACATTTTGAATGTTTGCTCTGGATGATATAAACGACCCTGCACAAAACCAACGGAAAAATACTTTTCGTCAAATTGCTTGAAATTGTGGGATCAAGTAGGTGATATGATGTAGATCAAAAGTCCCCATGGGCCCGACCACCGCCTATACACGGTTTCGGAGATACGTGATCTTTAAGTCACTCAATATAGCCAAATCTGCACTTAGCGTTACCCAGGATTAACGCCGTGGATGTGGCAGATACTTGACCCCATGTGTGTGTGTACGTGTATGTGAGTGTGTGTGTAAATGTGTATATATGTGTGTACGTGACCGTATGCGTGCGAAAGTACGCACGTCTTCGCTTGAGTATAATCAAAAATCGACGTACTCAGCGATCCTCACTCTCAACGAAGATGAACTGGTTCTCCGAGAATTATTAGGAATACTTCCATCAACAATTACCATCAAGAGGATTTAGTATCTCAATGTTTTGAATTTGATTATTCATCCTAAAATCGAGTATACTCATTAGAACTCGGGGTGAAGGATATTTAACATTATCTTCATGTCTTGCATACCCTAAGTGTGATATAGTAGCCGATACCTGGGCGCATTTTCCTAAAGTTTTTGCTTCTTGTTTACAGGTATAGAAGTAACCAAGAATGGGTTCATCTTCATTCTCAGGTTCAGGATGATTTACATTTACTCTTCATTAAATGAGATCCATAATTGATGAACCGTGGCACATCTGAATCGAAAAAACAGCCAAATGAAACTAATGAAACCTGGTTCATTTGTATTTTGATCCAAGTAAAAAATGCGTTCCTTATCTTCTTCCTCATCATGATCAATTCTGCCAGCTGTTAATTCAACCTATGGTGCTCTTCGGCGCACAAGGTTCTTTATTTTTACTCTTGCCTGAGCAACATTAACTTCTTGTACTTGAATCAGCATTCTGTCAGCTAGATTTTCATCTGTGCTTGCCATTGTGATGATTCTGATGTATCTATTTATTTATTATAGCTCCGGCAATTCGAAGAAAATCACTCAAATTCGGGATATAAGTAAGAAAAAAACTTGAATATTCTTTGGAGATGTCCGTTTCGAACCTCTACTATACGTCTTATTTTGGTTATTAGTCTTGACTGATTTGCCTCTTCAGTTGAGAATTGAGTCTGATTTGGCTGTAGTAGTGGTGTCATTTTCGTATTCAAACCAATTCTCTGGAAGGTAGGAATAGCATCTCGATATCCACGATCTACAATACATATAACTTGTAGTCGAAAACAGTTTCGCATTCCATTAACATCTGGCATTGTTGTTAGCAGAGTTTGAAAAATAAAGACCATGAATTAAATGTAATATATAGCCATCAGGAGTAACTATCATTGAAGGCTTCACCTTTGTTGACACAGTGTGATGTGGTGTAGGATTATACAAACGATTCGCAAATGGAGTCATGTGTCTTTCTATATAATCTTCTCAGGCAATAACCTCAAATCCAATGTTCTCGGGGGCGAAATGCATCATCGAGGATTGTTTACTTGAATATTGAAACATTACACTTAACACACACACACACACACACACATGGGGTCAAGCATCTGCCGCGTCCACGCCGTTGACTCTGTGTAACGCTAAGTGCAGATTTGGCTATATTGAGTGACTTTCAGCTCACGTATCTCCGAAACCGTGCATAGGATGTGGCCAGACCCATGGGGACTTTTGATCCTCATCATATTACCTACTTGATCCCACAGTTTCAATCAATGTGACGAAAAGTCTTTTTCCATTGGTTTTGTGCGGGGTTCTTTACAGAACAGAAGAAACTGTATTTTCAACATGACGGTTTTCCTTCACACAGTGCAATTATTGAAACTGGTTAGATCAGCATTTCCAAAATAAATGGATAGGATAGTTTGGTCCTATAAGATGGCCCGCACCCTCCCTAGATATAAATCCTCTTGATTTCTTTTTATGGAGATATTTGAAGTTTATGCCCAGGATTAATAAGATAATTTAATCATTTTAATGAAGAAAATATCAGAAGCAATAGCCGACATAAACGAGGATACAATTCACTTAGTTTATATAAAAAAAAAGAAAAATGTATACCAGTAGGAGGACAACACATATAATAGGTTTGTTATCATTTTGTTCAATAAATTATGCGTTTTAATCATAATTTTCGCAAAAATATCAACTTTGAGATACGATACGATACGTTCAAATTTCATATCTGGACTAGGTACTATTAACATTAAAAACAATTTCTTTCAGTAACATTTTTAAATTCCTCAAAAAACTAATATTTTACTCTTGGCACAAATTCACATTTCCTTATTTGCTAACCACCCTGTATGTTGTTTTGAAAGTCTGAGTATGGCTTAATGACTTTTCACGATAAGCAAAACATTTTATGAAGAATGACTTCTTCCCTTAAAATTTGAAATGAGGAAAATTACTAGTATAGTTAGGTCCATCCGGGGACACACTGTATACTCCTTTAATTGCACTTCTACGAACTATATCTGGATAGCTGTTGACTTTCTGATAAAGCCTGTGCCATAAATAATAGTCCTGTAGCCAGAGGTGTCCCCATTGCCTCCTTCATTTAGATGGAGTTACCCAAGTATTTTTTATGTATTTTGAGCTGCAGAACACGAATTTTTTGGGATGTCGATAAGTTTTTTATTAACAAAAAAATTGCGAAATACTGAACACTTAGTTTTTGGAAAATAAAAAGTACTTTCTTGTTATTTGACCCATTTTAAGAAGAAAATGTCTATTGCAATTTTTTTGTTAAACGCATAGTTTTCGAGATAAACGCCGTTAAAAACTCAAAAAATGCGATTTTTGCGATTTTCAATTGTTAATAACTTTTGATTGAATAGGTATTTTGTAATTCTGCCGACAGCGTTTGAAAGGTCATGTTAAATACTACAAATTATGAGTAATTGCAGTGTGAAAATTTGTTTTTTCCACTGTTATTTGAAGCTATAAACAAATAGCGATTGAGCGTTCAGAAGGGTGCGCCGCCATGTACGTAAGAGAGCGGTTGCCTTCATACAGGCGTTTAATACACTATCTTGACGCGTAATCTTCATTTCTAGACCAAAGAAACGATGAAAACTGAACGAAACATTTACGATTTAATGAAAATTTGCAATATTACAATAATTAAAATTATTATACAAAAATAATTTTTATACAAAAATAATTTTATGTACTTCTAAACTGTAAAAGTTTCAAATATTTTTATTCTTACAAGTATTTTTTTTTTCATACATGCACAGAAAGTGCAGCAAGATATTTGAATCGATTGCAATGCAGGCAGCTGGTAATTCTTCGGGAGGTGGTATTAAGATGTTTACCCTCTCTGGCAACAGTAGATCGTCTTTAATAAAAAATCCATATGAAGTTGGGTCTAATTCGTTCATATGTGAATTTAAAACATTCGTTTGAATATGAACAACGTAAAAAGCCCGTAAGATGTGAAGTCTAATCGAATCAGAAGTCGGTGGCAAATTTTCTATTATAGAATTTTTGTGTTTATAAATCCAAACCCTTAATTCATTAAATGATTTACAACTACAATCAACATTTCTTATAATGTTAACTAAGAACTCTTCAGCTTTTTTCACGCTATCTTTTATACTTATGTCGGAACAATCTGCAAAATAATTTCAAAATGAAGAAAGAAAAGTATTACAGTTATTTTGCCAAAAAGTCATATTTACCCTTAGCAAAATTTCGTAAATATTCCACAGGGTTTGATTTCAAAGCTCTCGTCTTTGTGCCTACTTTGCTTTATAAACGATAATAAAAAAGTTTATACTTACTTATATTAAAAGCGTAACATCGTATAATTTAGGTGTTTTTATAATTATTATTTTTTAAACTTGTATAATAATTTTAATTATTGTAATATTGCAAATTTTCATTAAATTGTTAATGTTTCGTTCAGTTTTCATCGTTTCTTTGGTCTAGAAATGAAGAGTACGCGTCAAGATCGTGTATTAAACGCCTGTAAGAAGGCAACCGCTCTCTTACATACATGGCGGCGTACCCTTCTGAACGCTCAATCGCTATTTGTTTATAGCTTCAAATAACAGTGGAAAAAAAAAATTAACACTGCAATTACTCATAATTTGTAGTATTTAACGTGAACTTTCAAACGCCGTCAGCAGAATTACAAAATACTTATTCAATCAAAAGTTATTAACAATTGAAAATCGCAAAAATCGCATTTTTCGAGTTTTTAACGGCGTTTATCTCGAAAACTATGCGTTTAACAAAAAAATTGCAAAAGACATTTTCTTCTTAAAATGGGTCAAGTAATAAGAATGTACTTTTTATTTTGCCAAAAACTAAGTGTTCAGTATTTTACAATTTTTTTTGATAATAAAAAACTTATCGACATCCGGGCAAACTTCTACCCAAAAAATTCGTGTTCTGCAGCTCAAAATACATAAGAAACACTTGGGTAACTCCATCTAAATCAGGGGTGTCCAACTTGCAAGGCCTCAAGGGCCAAAACTAAAACCTTTGATGTGGTTGCGGGCCATATAATAATTTTGTTAAAGTAATAACAAAATAACGTGAGGTATAAAAATAATTGAAACAAAAAAGGAGTATTATTTTATTGCTCAACAACTAAATTTTTTTAGATAAAATTTATCTAAAAAAATATAAATTTATACATAATTTTTTTCAAGAGCTAAGACAAACATTGCAATAATAATGAAAAGTTGTAAAAACAGTGTTAGAGAGACCATAAAATATAAATCTTTTTTCACAATGGCAGCATTTAAAGAAAATATAAGCTTTTCGTAAAACATTACGCGGGCCACAACTAATAGCATCGCGGGCCGGATGCGGCCCGCGGGCCGCCAGTTGGACAACCCTGATCTAAATGAAGGAGACAATTGGGACCCCTCTGGCTACAGGACTATAAAGTTTAATGAAGCTGTTTGTCATAAATGTGGAACACCATGTTTCATTTAACCTAGTCAACTTAAAATTACATAAATACATTGGATACAGTTGGATTGATTATTTTGGTAAATTTGCAAAAAATAGAAGTTTTAGGATTAGTAATGTAAATTACAGACAAATATTTTATATTAATAACTTTTGTAAGGAATATTTTATGTAAATTAAAAAAATTAACTGCAATACTGTCATCTAAAATCTGAACTAAATAATAACAGTAGCAACTAGTTATCAACTCACTTTCTCTGATTCGTCTTTAAGGACTTCTGAAGCAATCAAACTACTTGTTCTATGAGAAAACGCTAATATCGCCGATATATTCGGGGCATTTTTTGCATTCCTTTGGTATACGAGTATACTAAGTTCTTCTGATGATATTTTAAGAAATAATTCCTTATCAATCATTGTCAGTTGTTCTGCTAATACAGTAGAATCAAAGTCCCAAGCTGACCAGCTCATATCTATTTTTAAAATCCTTTTAATGTACTGAAGAGATGTTTCGTGAGGTTGTTTACTAGATCCTAATGGAAAAGAAAACGTATTTAATATATTGTTAGTGGTAATGTTTGATAATTCTGTATTTTTCATATTTTGCTTTCATCAATTTCCTAAAAGCTTTGAGAAAGCAACAGTTTCAAATTACATTTGGATTTTTAACAATGACAAAACTCAAACGGCACTATAGGTACATAAGTATTGGTTATAAAAAATGATGTGCCTAAATACGCAACAGAAGATTTTCTTGAAAGTTAAATAACTTTTCTTCCAGTTGCAACATTATGGTTTCATGAGAGAATTGCTTAAGTTTGAAATCATATTCAATTCATTTTGAGTAGGTAGGTAATAATAGCCGCCAGTTTTACTTCAAATTTCAATTACTTCAAAGGATCATGGATCACTTACGAATAGTTTTAGGAAAAAATCTTGTTTCTTTATTTGTTTGGACGAGATAATAAATAAGCCTTGAAAGAGAGACCCACGTCGCTGTTACGTCTTGATAAAATATATTTTTTTTCATAATGAAAAAAAAGGTGTAAAACTGCCTTTAAAGGGAACTTTGGTAGTTAATTGTTCCATATAATTCATCTAAAATTCTACACTATAAATAGATGCTATAAAAATATACTGATAATAATGATTAGGGGTTAACTTGTTTTACAAAATTTTGTAGACTTAATAAATATGTTGTAATGAGCCAGTTAACCCTTTCGCCACTAAAGGGCATATATGTCCCACGGCATTTTAGGTTTCAAAAATACGGTCGAAGTTTTTTTTGAAAATACGTTTTTTTGTATAACTATAATACTTTTATAGGCCCTCAGAACAAGTTTATTCAATATTATCTTTTTAGCATGCCACATTTTGAAGATATTGCCTGGGACATATATAACCCGCTAGTATTTTATGGTGGGATTTATATGTGCCAGTAGTATTGTGAAATGACGATTCAGGAAATCTTTTACTGGATGTTTTATTAGAATATAGAAAAATACAGTCAAAATAATAAGATTAATTATGGTAAGAAGCAAAGCATGAGTTGCACAAGGGAACTTCACAATAAGAGCAGACCACTGTCGTTCGTTTTTCTACTTTATTCTGAGCACAATTGCGACATCTTTTTCTAGTGCTTGTGACAATCGGTAAATGATCGCCAACGTTTATCAGATTTTTTGTAGATGCAACTGATCTGTTATACGAACGTTTTCTAACAATGTTTGCACTTGCACGACCTGTTGCAATCATGGTTTCAGCTAAATTTACCAAGAAATTAAGAAAAGGCAGTTTTGGATTATTACGCAACTCTTTACAAATAATCCAAGCATTCACAGCGGAAGTCAAAAGAAGCTTGTAAAAAACTTTTTTCCACCATTTCAGTGACTGCCTGTCAATATCGTATAACCCGGTGAACTGATCTGATAAGTCTACACCGCCCATATTGGCGTTATAAAATCCTATTGCTTCCGGGCACTCCACATTTATTTTGGATCCATCTATGGATCTTCGGGTTACCTCAATTTTTACATCTCTATGGCAGTTGCTAAGTACCAATACTTCTTTAGTGTCCTTCCAAAGAAATCCTATCGTCCCGTTATCATTATGCATGCTTTCAATTTCTCCCTTTCTCCTTTTTCTCTTTTCAAACTTAGGCATGTTCTTTCTTGACGCAATGCACGTTCCGACTGCTGGAAATGGCAACTGATCTAATAAATCTACAGAAGTGAAAAAGCGATCAAAACAAAAAGACACATTTGGCTCTCTGACTGTATCTGTAAGTTTTCTTACAACTCTTTCACCTAAAGTACCATCAAGGACTTCAGCTTCCTTCCCAGAGTAAATGTTAAAGTCGTAAACGTAACCAGACTTAGCATCACACCGTTGCCAAATTTTAATACCTCGTTTTATTGGCTTTAAAGGTAGGTATTGCTTGAGAGTCGATCTGCCTTTGAATTTGGTCATTGATTCGTCAATGGATTGGTGTGAAGATTCTGTTCTTATTTCAGCAAAAGTTTTTTTCAGACAGTTGATGACATCTTCAATGTAGTACAACTTGCTGCACTTGTCAGGTTTTTGGGTGAACTGAAGTAAAGTTTGCTAACTAACAATTGAAACCTGTCCCTTGAAATGGCTGATTTTATAGCATCATTTCCCAACGACTTATTAGAAGACCAATAATGATGCATTGCAGGGACCTTATTGTAGGCCATAGTTAGAAGGCAGTCTATCACAATTTTTATTTCATGAGCATCTGTTAGTATTTGCTTTTTTTTAGTGGTTTCTTCTAACATTTTCAAACGCTCGTTGGTACACTGCGCGATGTAGTGGAACAAACTGTTAGGAAATAATTTCATAAATATGTGTAGTTCAAATCAGCTAGAATAGAGCAGACTCTTTCTTCTGGAATGCTGAAACGGGGGACAAAGTTCTCATCAACTTTATTCCATCCAACTAAGTTAGGTTTTTTTTTGGTCGATGTTGCGGAAGTAGCGTCAATAACATCTGACTGTTCGATTTCATTCTCTGACGAGCTAGTTGTCTCCAAATTGCAATCGTGATTAGCAGATGAGTTTTTTGGCAGCAATTTATTTTTATATTTCTTCTGAATAATACGTTTTTTCTTAGGTATTATTTCAAAATCTGAGTCGCTATCTGACTTATGCTCAGACTCGATATATTCAGATCCACTATCTTCGAATGGATCCTGAATAGACTCAATATCGGATAGATTTCCTGCCAACACCTCTAATTCTTGGCGGGTCAAATACCTCCTAAAATTAAAATAAAAGTTGTGGTTTCTATACTACCGGGACACATATAACCCACTATAAAATACTGGTGGGACACATATGTCCCGGAACCCCCAAACAGAAAATATTGTGCAAATAAACTATGTGAATTTACAAAAATGTGTTAATTTCAACTTACCTTGCCATTATAACAACACTGTAACAAGATTGTTAAATTGTGGCACAATAATACGATAAGTACTGGCAATAACATGCACTATACGCAACGCGACGTACACCATAATAAATTTTGAGGTTAACTAAGACTGGTGTTAATAAGGTGGACTGTTGTGTACGCGAATATATACCTAGTACTAGCAGCACGGTTGGGACAGTTTGAATAGGGATTTATAATGCATTGGTATGCTTGCAGTGTTTTTTAAAATTTCCTTGGGACATATATAACCCAATAGTATTTTTAAAGCAGAAAAAATTATATTGTAGCCGTAGCGAAAGGGTTAAGTCTGATTTTTACTCTGCGGATTTTATCGTTATTTTTTAATAGATTATTTTACCCCGACGTTTGTTATTAACTTACAGGCTGTTTCAATTGAAACTTCCCACTGGGAAAATATCGGAATTAAAACCCAAAAAACACCTGAGACATGTCGATTTTCATTTCAAGAGGGATATGTGATGGCGTAAGTTTTGGTGTCTTGGAAGCTACCCCTTAGGCAGGGGCGTAAAATACCCTTAAACTTTAAATGACTCCCTATGTTGAGTGACACCTCATTTTTAAGCATTTTCAATTCTGCTCATGATGACATACGACTTTTTAAATTTTGATTTGGATATGAAAATAAAATAGTCTAAGATCCCGCTATATTACGACCTTCACCAAGCTGGTTAATGGATGAAAAGTATTTTATATCCAATTAAATATGTCAATAAATATATTGCAAATGGGTTGTCTAAAAAATTTCAGTCCAGAATATGATTAATTAACAATTAAAAAAATTTTTTTTAAACATTTCACTGGTTTGGTTAATAGACAAATTCCATACCAATCGAAAGTATAAAGCTCATAAAATATGCAAACGTTAGGTTGACTATTTTTTTCCCGTCACAACTCTTGGGTAGGCAGGTATAAACATTTAAATCGATACTAGTAACTTGCACAGGTCTGGTTAATGAATTAAAGTTAAATTAAAATAAAGATTATTTCATTATGAACACGGTTGTCGAGTTTTAAAAAGTGAAAATATTGCTGCGAGTGAATACGTGCGACAGAGAGGACACAACATTGCAGCTGTGTGTAGTTCGTCAATTGAAAGAAAAAGAGTGTGCATGCTATTTGTCCGTGAAAATGAAAAGGATAGCGATAGACTCGTAAATGCTGTGCAGTGCATCATTTTGGAGTAGATTGTAGTCAGAATTGAAAAAACGTGCTACTATTTATTGTTGTAAAAAAATGGCCAAAAAGTGCAGCCTGAGAACTGCGGTTGGTTCTTAGATGAATATTTAAAACCAGTAGGGTTCATTGGGGATCATAAACCTTTAAGGATAGAAGACATTGTCGAAACAACTGAAACAGAAAGCGATGACGAAGAATATTCAGAAGTTGGAGATCACAATTATATGTCCGATGACTCGGATTCTGAATAATTTGAAAAATTTAAAANTTAAAACCAGTAGGGTTCATTGGGGATCATAAACCTTTAAGGATAGAAGACATTGTCGAAACAACTGAAACAGAAAGCGATGACGAAGAATATTCAGAAGTTGGAGATCACAATTATATGTCCGATGACTCGGATTCTGAATAATTTGAAAAATTTAAAACTTTATTTTATTACAATAAAAAGATTTTTTTATTTTTGTTTTTATTTTGTCTGCTGATAGAAGTAAAATTTGCAAGATTAGTATTATATATGTATCACTATTACCTTTTTATTTACTAAAGATGTATATACTTTAATGTCACATAAAATATATACACACATATACAGAGTAGCCCATCGAAAACGTACCGCAAGGCATTACAGGATAGTAATGAACTTTTCGGCAAAATCCAAAAACAGGTAAAGTTTGCTTCTGAGGGGAACAACTTTTGGCGCAAAAAGCATAGCAAAATCTTCAACCCCCTAAGTGGGGGTGCCATCCCCCAAATTTTTTTAAATGGGAATGGGGGTCAAGTGGGGGTCATTAGAAAGGGCTTTTAATTCTCTATACATCGATTCTTACTTTTTGAAAATCGATCCATTATTTTAGAAAATATGCAGCTTTGAAAATACGAACAATATTTTTGACGAGAAATGCGAAAATAGATTTAATTTTACTTCAAAACTTACGGTATTAGTCAAGTAAATGCTGAAAATGTTGTCCGCCAACTTGCATACAATGATACAGGTTGTCTTCAAACCGTTGTCGAACATTCTGGAGCACTTGCGGTGTTACTTCGCGACATACATTAATGATTCGTCCTCGCAGATCTTCCAAGGTATCAGGTGGAGTGCTGTAAACTTTGCTTTTAATGTGCCCCCAGAGAAAGAAATCTAAAGGATTTAAGTCGGGTGACCGAGGGGGCCACTCAATTGCACCTCTTCGTCCTATCCAGCGTCCTGGAAACGTCTCATTTAGGTAATTGCGC
>NW_019416574.1:494155-516428 GCF_000390285.2 Anoplophora glabripennis | reverse complement strand
CCCAGTGAAAAGCTTTCCTGGATGCCGCTGCCTTCCAGATAAATTCCTGCTCCTGAAAACTCGTCTTCTACCCGAGATCCATCAGTATAGCACACTAGGGATCCCGGGGAGAACATATCACCATCCTGCTTCCACTGCTCTCTCGAGGGGAAAGTGGTGACATACTTCCTTCCTAACCTAAGCCGGTCCTCTGCTTCCGTAACCCTCATGGCGGATATTGGGATGTCCCTCTCCGCCCTGAGGGCCACGGAAGCATGACCCTCAGTGCGTCCTTTAGCTCTCCAACCACCGGCGTCCCTTATCCTAAGGTATGCCGCCATCGCCTCCCTCATAATCCATGTAGGAAGGGTCGGCAGCCCCAGAAGGACCTCTAACGCGGCAGTTGGGGTCGTCCTCATTGCCCCTGTAATACCTAAGCAGGCAAGTCTCTGGATTCTCACCAACTTCCTGGCTACCGTCACCCGGTCCACACACGGCCACCAGACCAAGGCCCCATACTGTAGCCTCGGCCTGACCACCGCCGTGTACACCCAGTGAAGCACCTTTGGATTGAGTCCCCAGTTTTTGCCAACTACCTTCCTTAACTGCCAGAGGGTTGCCACTGATTTCCGGGTAATCCTCTCAACCTGTGGCCCCCACGACAGTTTGCTGTCCAAGATTACCCCCAAGTATTTGACTTCCCTGACCAAAGTCAGGGGCCTCCCATACATGGTTGGAGCCCTGAAATCACCTATCTTCCTTCTCCTTGTAAATAGGATCATCTCAGCCTTCTTTGAGTTGACTGAGAGCCCCATCTCCTCGCACCACCTCTCTATGATCCTACAGGCTCCCTGCATTCTGTCGCATACCACGTCCAAAAACCGGCCCGCGACTAGAACCACGCCATCGTCGGCGTAAGCCTGGGCATCACTGTATCCCTCCGAGGTTAGGCTTTCAAGAAGGCCGTCCATTACTAGGCATAATAATTCATTAAAAAAATATATTAAAAAAGCATTCTTCTATTTTATATGTTTTCTATTTTAATATTAAGCTACTCCAAAATGATTACGAGTCTATCGCTATCATTTTCATTTTCACGGACAAATAGCAGCTCTCTTTCTTTCAATGAACGAACTACACACAGCTGCAATGCTGTGCCCTCTTCTATCGCATGGGATGGTTCGCTGGGACCTCTCTCTCGCACGTATTCACTCGCAGCAATATTTCACACTTTTTAAAACTCGACAACTGGAATTCAGGATTGATTTTTCGCAGACAACCCTATACCACCGTGTTCGTAATGAAATAATCTTTATTTTAATTTAACTTTAATTCATTAACCAGACCGGTGCAAGTTACTAGTATCGATTTACCTGTTTATACCTGCCTACCCAAGAGTTGTGACGGGAAAAAAATAGTCAACCTAACGTTTGCATATTCTATGGGCTTTATACTTTCGATTGGTATGGAATTTGTCTACTAACCAAACCAGTGAAATGTTTAAAAACAAATTTTTTTAAATTGTTTATTAATCATATTCTGGATTGAAATTTTTTAGACAACCCATTTGCAATATATTTATTGACATATTTAATTGGATATAAAATACTTTTCATCCATTAACCAGCTCGGTGAAGGTCGTTTTATGGTGGGATCCTATACTAAAATCAGCACTTAAAGAATAAGATAAAATTATCTATGAATGAAAGAATGTTATTTTATTAAATGTTCAAACTGGTTTCCCTCCGCTTCCATATAATAATAAAATATTTGCATCACTTCCGAACGAAGCATTTCGGGCGTTATCTGACGACATTCTTCAACAATTCGCCGACGAAGCCCCTCAAGTGAGTTCGTTCGTGTTGCATAAATTTTCGACTTTAAGCGTCCCCATAGAAAAAAAACTAAGGGGTTAGATCTGGCGATCTGGGAGACCACTCAATTCCTCTGCGTCCTATCCAGTGATTTAGAAAGTTCTGATTAAGAAAATCACGCACAGCTATGGCATAATGTGGTGGAGTACCATCCTGCTGAAACCACACATCCTCTTTTGGCAAAGCGTTGTCATTTTCCAATACTTCCACAATCATCGGGTAGATATTCGTTTCCAGTAGATTCAGATACATGTTTCCATTCAGATTTTCCGGTAGGAAGAAAGGCCATATGAGATGGTCTCCCGGTATGCCGGCACAAACATTCAATTTCCTCGGATGAGTTTTATGAAAAATGTATGAATTTTCATCACTCCAGTAGCGGCAAATACGGCAGTTGACTCGACCACCCAGTTGTAATGTACATTAATCGGAAAAACAGATTGAGTACAAAAAATTTGGATTTCTTCGAACACGATCACTCATTTCTTCACAGCACTGAAAGCGGCGATCTTCATCCTGAATACCTTCCTGCCATCACCCGTTGTTTGCTGTATTTGTTTTCTTCCTAGTTGCTAGTAAATACCGCTTGTTAATGTTCCATTGCTTGCTGGGTACCATATTAACGCTGATTAATTGCAAAAGTATATTTAATCTAATCCATAATTTTTCCATTATTTTCAGAACCAAATGGGATCGGTATAAATTTATTAAACCTTTGTTTTTATTTTCAGAGCCGTGTAAAATCGCATATTTTTTTAGATCTTGTGGCGGCATGTTACAATTACATTTTTATATTTAGTTAGCAAATAAATTTGTTTTTATAATTAATATCACATTATATTAAGCTGTATTTAGAGTAAATAAGATTAGGAATAAGTGCATCATAAATCATAGAGCTTTAGGTACCTAACTTGTTTATTAGACAGTATGCAGATGTGGGGTTTTACCAGGGTTAGAAGTAGGTACACGACCGAGAGGGCAAATTTATCTTAGATCAGGCAAAGAAACGACATTATTAGTATGGGTTAAGTCTTGTTCCCGATCGGTCGTGCTGTCCTGTAAAGAAGCGTTCAATAAAGTTATGTTACACGTTGCGTTTTTCTTTGGATGAACTCGAAGTACCCATAAATTGGTGACCCCGACGTGATCTGCCATATAGAAAAGATAGTGTAGTTCAAGTGAACTTAAAAGTTTTTTACACGAAATGCCCAACACCAACAGTAACGATAGCGAAAACACCGCCAGAAACCTCGCGGAAGGAACGGACAGTGCCGAGCTACACCGTGTGAGTGTCCGCGTACCGCCGTTTTGGAGTGATTAGGTAGGACTTTGGTTTTGTCAATTGGAGGCACAGTTTAGTATCGCCGGCGTAAGGCAGGACTCGACAAAATTCGATTACGTCGTTGGAAATTTAGATAGCCGATGCGTCGAAGAAGTAGAAGATATTATTTGCAACCCACCTGCGCAAAACCAGTACGAGACGTTGAAAAGCGAACTCATCAAGCGTTTGTCGGACTCTAGCAGCCAACGAGTACGAAAACTGTTAGAAAGTGAAGAGTTAGGGGACCGCACACCTTCCTAATTTCTACGACATTTACGAAAACTGGCAGGTAAAAATATGAACGAAGAATTTATAAAAACCCTGTGGATGAACCGGTTGCCGACGTCTACACAGCGAGTGCTCGCAGCATCGCTGCAACAATCCTTGGCCGACATGGCTGAAGTGGCGGACCGAGTACAGGAAATCGGACCATCGAGGAGTATCTCAAGTGAATGTAAAGGAAGATGTGCCCGTCTCAATTCAAACACCCGCTAATAGCGAATTGGCTACCCTACGTGAAGAAATGCAGCAACTGCGTCTCGCTCTTCAGGAGATAAGAGCAGAAAAGGAGCAACACCGCCAGTGGTCGCGACCACGAAGTCGTTCCCGCGATCAAAGCAATGCAAGGGGATGTAGTACTAGTGGCGATCACGATACGTGCTGGTACCATCACCGTTTCGGAGCTAATGCTACAAAATGCCGCGCGCCATGCAAATACTCTCAGGGAAACGAGTAGGCCCGTCGTTGATAGCGGCTATCAACGATGGCCACACAGCGCGCCGAATCTTCGTCACCGACGCGAGATCAAAAGTTTCTTTTTTGGTAGACACTGGTGCTGACCTCTGTGTGTATCCGCGCAACCGAAGGAGCGACTATACGTTATACGCCGCGAATTGAACGCCGATTCCCACATATGGAATGGTGACATTAGACCTCGATCTACGACTTCGACGTAGTTTTAAGTGGAGTTTTGTGATTGCGGACGTAGACANTGGTGCTGACCTCTGTGTGTATCCGCGCAACCGAAGGAGCGACTATACGTTATACGCCGCGAATTGAACGCCGATTCCCACATATGGAATGGTGACATTAGACCTCGATCTACGACTTCGACGTAGTTTTAAGTGGAGTTTTGTGATTGCGGACGTAGACAGACCCATAATCGGAGCGGATTTTTTAGCATTCTACTGGTCGACGTCCGCGAGCGACGTCTCATAGACAAAACGACTTTGCTAGAGTCGAAAGGAGAAAACGTACTAAGCGAAGTGCAGTCCATAAAAACGGTATTAGTAGAGTCGGAGTTTTCTTGTTTACTAAGCGAATACCCCGATATTACGCGACCCGCCGGAACAGCGGGCCAAACGGTTACACACGACGTCGTGCACTATATCACCACAACACCCGGACCACCCGTTTTCTGCCGCGCTCGACGTTTGGCCCCTGATCGTCTGAAGTCAGCGAAAACAGATTTCGAAATGATGTTACAGCAAGGAATCATCCGCGCATCAAAAAGTCCACGGGCATCTGCTTTACATCTGGTACCGAAGAAGGATGACGCATGGAGACCCTGCGGTGATTATATGGCTTTGAACGCCAGGACAATTCCAGACCGATATCCTCTACCGCACATCGAAGATTTCGCAGTCTCTATACGGTAAAACAATATTCTCCAAGATAGATTTGACTAGAGCGTACCACCAGATCCCCGTAGCACCAGAAGACGCAGAGAAAATCGCTGTTACTACACCGTTTGGATTGTTCGAATTCCCGCGTATGCCGTTCGGTTTACGTAATGCGGCAGAGACGTTTTAGCGATTTATCGACCACGTCCTACGCGGACTGGACTTTTTCTACGCATACGTCGATGGCGTTTTAGTGGCATCGCGCGACAAAGAAGAGCATCTGCAATATTTAAAAACAATATTCGAACGTTTCAGCGAGTACGGGTTAGTAATTAACGTTTCGAAGTGCGTATTCGGTGTCAGCGAAGTCAAATTCGTGGAGTACAGTGTCAATCACAGTGGTACGAGGCCATCGCCAGAACGAGTTCAGGCAATCGTAGAATTTCCCAAGCCCGTGTCAGTACGCCAACTACGAAGGTTTTTGGGCATGGTAAACTTTTACCGTCGTTTCATACCGAAAGCCGCGGATCTACAGCAACCCCTCAACGAGATGCTACAGGGGCCCAAGCTAAAAGGAAACATATCGGTTAAGTAGACCGAACGCGCGCAGGAAGCATTCAACAACATAAAAAGCGGATTAGCGAAAGCAACAATGTTGGTACATCCTTTTCCAGCAGCCCCGCTGGCGGTGACGGTGGACGCCTCCGACTACGCCATAGGCAGCACCCTACAGCAGCTGGTTAACGGAGAATGGCAACCTTTAGCTTTTTATACGAAATCCTAGTCAGCCGCACAACGTAAATACAGTGCGTACGATCGCGAACTTTACGCGACATACGCGGCAGTGAAACGATTTCGTTACGCGGTAGAAGGACGCGAGTTCATGATTTTCACAGACCACAAACCACTGATTTACGCGTTTCAACAAAAATCAGATAAGTGTTCACCCCGGCAGTTCCGATACCTTGATTTCATCGGCCAATTTTTAACGGACATTCGTCACATCGCGGGGAGCGAAAATACAGTGGCCGACGCGTTATCGCGAGTGAAAACGATTTCACGAGCAGTGGATTACCAGACATTAGCCAAGGCGCAGGAAGATGACTTAGAATTTAAAAAACTGCGAGGAAAAGACTAGTGCTTTGAAATTGCGGAAAATATATGTGCCGGATTTCAAGTGTAACTTGTTTTATGACTTCAGTGCAAAATCAGCAAGGGTTTACGTACCCGAGCCGTTACGACGCGAAATTTTCAATTCGTTACACGGTTTATCACACCCTGGCATTCGGGCAAGCAAAGACTTTTAACGGAATGTTACGTGTGGCCGTCAATTAACAAAGACTGTCGAGACTGGGCGCGACGATGTATCCTGTGCCAACGAGCCAAAACTACGCGACATGTGACCCCACCAGTAGGAAAGGACCCCGCACTTTTTATATGGAAAAGTGGTTTCAGTCGGGAGGTCTAATTTTTGGTGGAAAAGGTCAACATCCTGAACAAAAAAGCTAATGGGCACAAAAAATCTACCGTCAGGATTTTGCGCTACGGCGCATACAAGGTCGCATGAGCGGGTGACCGCCTTTTTCCGTACCTACGCGTACGGTACTATTAGATCGCGTCCGCGATGCCAGACCAAATGCCAATAATCACGTTGAAATCGAAGTAGTTGAGATGGAATAGTTTGTGGAACATCAGTGGAGTACAAAGCTATTGGCGAAGACCACTACAAAAAAGCTAATGCACCTCATTCGGAACCTCATTAGGTGGTGTGGAAGACCGGAATCCTCATTTTTGAATCTCGTTTTTGTTAGATTTTGGTGCTTCTGATTGTATGCTGGTAAATGCAGACGAAAATATTTATTATTACTGTGGCAAAAATTATTTTTATAATGACAATGGCTGAACATTTTTTTGGTGACAATACTTATTGAGGAAGAAGAACATGAAAAAGATCTTCTTTTGAATTTAATTAGTCGTTGTCAAAATAAAAGTGAAGATCAATGTTTTCTAACAGACGTTTGGAAGGAACGGTATACAATGGGGGATGTTCTCATCCGAGATTGATTAATTTCTCGTCTTCCTCTGGTGAAAACTTGGTTTCCATTTTAAAACTCGTTAAAAATAAACGCGTTTTAGCACTGTATGCTGTGAGCTCAACTGAATGTCTGCGTTGAAATCAAATCAAATTTGATTTCGACTGAACTGACGACGCACAAAATTTTCTGCCTACCGTAGGTCCACCTGAGCAGAATCTAACAAACTGGCTACGCATCTTCTTGTGTTCTAGATTTCAGCGTAAGTCCGACGCGCACAACTGACTGTCTGCATTGCGTCGCCTACAGCTCCAACAAACCATAGCTTTAGATTGTTAATTTATAAGTATACTGAATCTATATTTAATCTTTAATTTTGTCTTTGTTTCCAGCACCGTATGAAACCATATATTTAGTTGAAACCCCTTTTTTTTCATATTAATAAAGTGTTATTAATAAATAGATTTACTTTTTAATTCTGCCTTTGTTTCTAGCTCCGACTGCGAACGCCGTTTTTAAATTGTAGATTTTGTAAATATATCTTGTCTTTATCTCTAGCAGTATAGTATATTTTGTTTAAGACCGTTTTATTGATGATTTGAATTGTTGATAATTTATTCATTTTATCTCTAAATATTTTCAGTTCATAAATATTCGGTAGTATAATTTGACATAATTTCTGTTTATAAAGAATTATTCTAATAAATTCTAATAAATAAATCTAGTTAAGGAAACTTGTGTATTTATTTTAAACCATAGTAAGGTTGATTAAATTCTGATCAGGCAAGAAGTTTAGTACAGTTTTGTTTATGATACACGAATAATTTTGTTCAATTTAGCGTTAAAATTAAACTACACTGAGAAAACTACTCTTTACAGTTTTGTAACAGAAAGATAAATAACAGATCCCTGCAATTTAACTTTATTTACTGTAGCTGCCCGAGTATTATATTGATCCCTAGGGGTCCACTTTGAACTGCTAGGAGTCCATGTCAACGCAAACGAAAATTGGGGATGCATGAAATTCAAATGAGGTCCACGGGAATGGATATGGATAATTAAATTTTGGCATTCCATAAATGGAATAATTCACATAATATAGATAATACCTATGTACTTACGCAATACTTTCTTATAATGGACATATAAATTACATGTGAAGTAAACATTTTTCATAAACAAATGTTTATGAAACATGATGAAGATTTGGAGCTGGATTTGGGGAACTTTATGACTCCATGCTCCATCATTCGTGATCGCTAATTGGACATTTTCCGTCGAAGACGGGCCAAACAAATAACTTAATCGCTTTGTATTTTAATTAATGCTTATTGTTTGAGTTTAATTAAACTATTTCGTTCCTCTTATAAAATTATTGTTGAAATTGTGCAACTAGGCTTTCTGCTCGCAATATTTGTAACTTGTAAAAACTTGCACTGTGTCAGCTGTCAAAAACACATTTGAAATTGATTAATTTGTAACAATTCAATATTAGTAAGGCGGGGGTCTACCCAAAATAGAAAAAATTGACACGTGGTCTACGAGACAAAAAAGTTTGGGGACCTCTGCTATAAACCGAGGGTAAGGTTTACGCCTGGAGTTTCCCCCACGTAAAATATAGGGAAACTGGCGCCCGAGACTAGCCGAACAGGAAAAAAATACAATCAGAAGTTCGTCCCTGTGACGTTATTCATTGCCACTAGCTGCCGACCACCGCTGGCGATAAAATTCCGTTAGTCGAAGAAGCGTTACCAAAATCTGTGCCCAAAGACGCCAGAAATTGTTAAACAAATTTTTAAACAATTTTCCGTTTAGAATTTAGTCTAACGGGTCGTCAATGTTTTATGAAATCTTTTGAGGTGGAATTTATTTAAACTTACCTACTTCTGTCTCTTCCACCCGATTGAACATATTGTAAATAAACCCTGATTTCCTTTTTCGACTTTTTTTGTAATATGGTTCATCATTGGAATCATCGTCTGTGTCCTTTATTTCCTTTGAGCTATTATAAAATTTTCGCAAAAATTTCCTTTTGCACTTTTGCTCTAAAAATAAATTATTAGATTGCATTTTTATGAATCTAATAAGAAATACTTACTTTTGGTTCTATTTTCACTATATACAAATAGTTTTTTTAAATGTCTCTGCTGTTCTTCATATGAATCTTTCGCCGATTTCGGTCGATACCAATAATCACAAGTCCAAAAATATATAACGGGTTTCTTTATTGTGTTTCTGTAATTAAAAGTATATTGTAAGAAATAACATACCATTGCAATCAATACTATGATAATGTTAAATAAAATTTAAATATATGGGGTGTCCGGAAATTAAACCGATGAATGAAGACAAATTCTAGAGGTGGTCTCATATCAATTTGACATAGATTGTCTTATTCAAAAATACCTTCTAATAGAGGTAGAGCTCTTTGAAGATGGCCCTGTGACATAGTTCTTTTTTAATTTTTAACTTTGCCAGAAATGTGATCTATTAATTGTAACCATAAGCTTCACATTTGGGAGGGTCAGCTGATATTTTTAATTACATATTTTTTATTTTCAACTTTTTGATATTTTTATTATTAAAATCGAAAACTTCAGAGCATATTGGATTAAAGAGGTACTCTTGTCTTGAGTGGTTAGGGTGTACCGTATGCAAGAAAAATCTAGTTTGTTTTATTATTGCACGATAGGTACAAAACTACAAATTCTAATATTAGTAGTTGACTTTGGAAAACAGATAAAGTGAAATTCTATAAAAAAAAGTTGGAATTTTATATTAATAATATCATAAACTGGCAAAAATTATAACAAAACGATGATTAAAGAAAACAAAGAATGGCAGGAACTGAATGATAAGAATACTGATATCCTTGGGTAAGTTTGATTTGACTATTATGAATATTTTTTTAATTGTAGGGATACAAGAAGATTAAGAAGGTGCTGATCGACACTTTAGAGGATAAAATTTTTATACAGTGTGTTTCGCATAAGAACCGATACAGAGCAGGGGCATGTAGGGAATCCCAAAATATGGTGATTTAACGCAACCTTTATACTAAACTGCAACTCTGAGAAGTTATAGGCCTTGACAGTGGGGTTTCAAATTTCGAAAAAAATCAATATCTCAGTTATACTTGAACTTAGAAAAACCAATTTTTGTACACGGTGTGAGTGTAACAAGAGCATTGATCTAAGTAGAATTTATAGGATTGATAGGGGATGATGCATTAGCAAAATGTGACAGAATTTTTTAACCCGCTGGCGGACTTACTACGGAGTTAAAAAAATATTACTTTATTTTATGGGGAATTTAATTCTAAAACTATTCTCTCTTGTTAGTTTTCAAAAAAACTTTTTGTCATTTTCAACAAAAACACGAATAACTAAAAATACGTATCGTAGCTGTTATTTAAAATTAGCGAAAATTCAAAAGTTGGTTTTGACTTCAAACTTGACAATCAGGAAAAAAGTTAGAATAGTTATAGTTTAGAATTTATAGAATAGAATAGTTTAATAAAAAAACAAACAACTTAAAAAATAGAAGAATAGAACAGAAATAACATACAATTTGCACTGATAAGTTATAGAAATTGTTTACAATGATCACCGTTTTCTCAGGCACAAAATTAAAGTCTACTCTATCCAATAGCTGCTGATAACTGCTTCTAATGAATATACATGTATCCGTAATGCGATTTCACAATTCTGCTCGAGAGGCAACTGTTCAGGGATACACAAATTCTTTTAACGTCCCCCAAAGAAAAAAGTCACATTTGTTGCGGTCTGGTGATCGTGGAGGCCAAACTTGTGGGCAATTATTTCCTCATCCAATCCACTTTTTTGGATACTGGTGGTTTAAAAAGTCTAACAATATTACTAAAATGAGGGGGTGCTCCATCATGCATAAACCAATGTTCCAGTCTAAAGCTTTGGTTTGTTAGAACTGTGCGTCGCAGACGACATACGCGGTTAGCAGAATCTGTAGCGTTCAACTTTATCGGTTTTGAAGGAGGGTGTTTTGTTAGATTTAGTGCTTATGATTGTATGCTGATAAGTGCAGACGAAAATATTTATTATTATTTTGGCAAAATGACAATGGCTGAACATTTTTTGCTGACAATACTTATTGAAAAAGAACATGAAAAAGATCTTTTAAATTTGATTACTTGTCGTCGTCAAAATAAAAGTGAAGATCGAATGAACAGACGTTTGGAAGGGACGGTATACAATGGGGGCAGTTTTCGTACGAGATCGATTAATTTATCGTCTTCCTCTGGTAAAAACTTGGTTGTCATTTTAAAATTCGTTAAAAATAAATGCTTTTTTAGTACTGTACGCTGTCAGCTCAACTGAACGGCTGCGTTGAAATCAAATCAAATTTGATTTCGACTAAACCGACAACGCACATAATTTTCTGCCTACCGTGAGTTCACCTAAGCAGACTCTAACAAACCAGCTACGCTTGTTCTTGTGTTTTAGATTCCAACGTAAGTCTGACGCGCACAACTGACTGTCTGCTTTGCGTCGCCTACAGCTCTAAGAAACCATATCTTAAGTTATAGTGGCACTTCGTCAAGTAGATCAGGGAGAGTGTTTTGGAGAAATTTCTAAGATTTTAAATAACACAGGTACAATATGTATTATTAGTTATTAGTGTATGTTTTTGAACACTAACAGGAGTAAGAAAAGTTCTAGAATTTCACATAATAATAATAATAATGATAATAATAATAATAATAATAGAATTTATTTGCCCATAATATAAATAGTTACAAAGTGAGGGTATCAAAAAAATCATAATTTAGACAAAAAGGGAGTACGCTCAGTACACCACAAGTGGTTTCCTGATCTTCCGCGCATCCTAGAGCATGTGAATATTCTATTATAATAAAAGTTATATGTACACATATACATACACATGTATAATAAAATATATAAAAATTATACACGGTAATACAAAACAAAACGATACAAGACTTAGAAATAATAATTGAAAAAACATTTCTTTAAAGACATTCTGAAACAATATCGTGACATTGGTTTTAACTCAGGACTTAACTTGTATAATTTTGCAATATTAAAAGAAAATTATCGCTCAAATAATGTAGACCTGTGTCTAGGCATGGTTAATAAACCTTTGATACGAATATTGATATTAACTTGTTAACTCTCTTGAAGAATAAAAACCATGCTTGGAGTTCATATAAAAAATCTAAACAACTTAATGATTATATTAACTTTAAAAATATTTGTTCCCAGGTAAAATCTGCCATCAAGATTGCTTATACAAATTATATACTAGAGTCCGAAAATACAATTATGAGCGATTCTAAAAAATTCTGGAACTTTGTAAACTCAAAAAAGGGTTTTACTGGTATATCATGCTCAATGTCATATAATGGGTCTAATTGCGATAATCCCCAAGACATAGTCAACGCCTTTGCTAGTTACTTTTCTAACTCCTTTATTGATTCCACCAATTTTGATTTAAATTCACAATACTATGTAAACGATAATGACATCCCACATATTCCTGAAATTACTGAAGATAAAATTTTAAATTCTATAAAGAAACTGAAAGCAAATATGACAATGGGTCCAGACAACTTGCCGGCCTTTATTATCAAGGATTGTGCTTGCTTATTTTCCAAACCGTTATGCACGATCTTTAATCAAATCCTTAGATCTAACACCATCCCTGATTTATGGAAACAGTCTCGTGTGTGTCCGGTTTATAAAAAGGGTAACAAGGAGGATGTTGAAAACTACAGACCTATTGCTATTTTATGCAACTTTTCTAAATTATTTGAAATTATTATTCGCGAACACATTTCTTTTTATGCTAAAAACCTAATTGTTCCTGAGCAGCATGGCTTCATGCCTGGTAGATCAACAGTGTCCAATCTTGTGTGTGCTACTCAATTTATTGCCGAGACTTTGGATATGAGAGGTCAGGTGGACGTTATATATATACAGATTTCACTAAAGCCTTCGACAAATTAGATCATGGTATATTGCTTCGTAAATTACACAATTTTGGTATCAATAATTCTCTTTTACTTATGTTTAAATCTTATTTATCACATCGTGTTCAGTTTGTGCAATATCGTGGTTACAAATCAAACATATTTAGTCAAACATCAGACGTTCCTCAAGGGTCACTACCACTATTTTTTATTATTTTTATCAATGATATAGCGCGAAACTTTAACGTAAATTTTTTAATGTATGCTGACGATTTGAAAATTTATACTAATGTCAACTGTGTATCTGATTGTAATAGGCTTCAGCACAGCTTGAATTTGCTTACCATTTGGTGTGATAATAATCGACTCCCCTTAAACGCTTCGAAGTGCAATGTAATCTCTTTCTCCCGTAAAACTAATTCTACTCTATTTAATTACAGCCTACGTGATCAGGTACTGGTTAGACCTGAGCATATTAAGGACTTAGGGGTCATCTTTGACCAAAAATTATCCTTCTCTGCACATATTGCTGAATCTGTCACAGGTGCTTACAAAAATTTGGGTTTTATTCTCCGAAATGGTAAGGACTTTAAGAATATGTCTACATTACGTACCTTATATACGTGCTTTGTTAGACCCAAGTTGGAGTATGCCTCTGTGGTTTGGTCTCCCTATTATAATAGTTACATAACATCATTAGAAAAAGTGCAGAGGAGGTTTCTTAAATCGGCCAGTTTTATCTTAGATGGAGTCTATCCAGCTCTGGGATATCCTCAGGAGTTGTTATTGGATAGGTTTGAAATGCATAGCTTAATTAAGAGGAGGGTTATGTACTCGATAATGTTCTTGTACAAAATTGTCAACCACGATATTGATTGCATTGAGCTTACAACACAAATAAATTACCGTGTTCCTAGAATAAATGCCAGATCAAATAGTTTGTTTAATCTTCCTTCTTCGCGCACTAACATGTTGCGGTGGTCTCCTTTACATCAAATGCTTTTTAATTATCATAATATGGAGAATAGCCTGGACATTTTCAATACTTCTTTAGCACATATTAAAACAATTTTCTATTCTCACAATTGAGTTATCGGATTTTTAATTTCTTGTTAGTTTTTTATATTACCTACTTATGTTGTTGTTTCTGTTGTTGGTAATGAGTTTAGATATATTAATTCCCATGTGACTTTACCGTTTTGCTATTTTTTTATTGATTGACTGACCATTGTTTCTGATTAAGGTTTGTACTTTTTGGTAATTTTTATTTATACTTATTTTAAATGTTTATGTTTCTTGTGTTAATGTGTATTTATTGTAGCTGTAATATTCATCCTGTAATTGGGTTTCTCCCGTTGGGTGAATTAAATTAAATTAAATTAAATTAAATATTGAGTACGTCAGTTCTAAATGTTAATTTATAAAGATATGGGGGTGTCTTAGTAATAATTAATTTATGATAGAAGCAAAGAGCATGATAATTTCTTCTAACTGTCATCGACAATCATTCTAATTTTTTGAAGGAATTAGATATATGGATAAACTTTCTTATACAACATATATACCGAACACAGGCATTTTGCACTTTTTGTATTCTGTTACAATAGGAACTGTCTGTACACTGATTATATAAGATATCACAATAATTAAATTGAGATAGTACCAATGTTTCACGTAGCATTATTTTGGTATCTTTACTACTATATTGTTACTATACAGGGTGATTCAGAACTTAACCAAAAAAATTTGGGAATAGATGGGGCATGAGAAATGGAGTCAATATCGTAAAAAAAATTTTTTGTAAAATTCTTATAATTTCCGAGAAGAAAATTATTGAAGTTATAGTACATTGAACGACTACATAGCTGGACAACTGTAGTCTCTAGCGTCATTCGCAATGCGCGTGGAGAGCCACGTGGCCTCAGCCTCAGCCACAGAATACTGAAATCGGATTTTGCAATCGTCGTTGCAATAGTATTTACCTGTTATCTGTGGTGTTTACAATAGTTTTTTTAGTAGTTAGTATCAAAAATGGTTTGCGTGTATAGCAACTCGGAGTTGATGGATATCGTTTCAGTCCATTGAAAAGTTGCATTTGGCGTTGCAAAAGTCAGAGCACGCAATTTTATTTTTTGGATGTTAAGAAGGGGTTAGTGTAAAGTTAAATACATGTTTGTGGGGTCGCAACCCTTGTGCATCGGCCGCCATCTTGTAAAAAGAGCTGCGAATGGTTTTTATACTACTACTTACTATACCGAACAAACTATTCGTCGCACAGAAAATTTGTAAACACATTTTTTGTTGCAAATTAAATTCTCTACAAATTTGGTACCGTAACTTTTAGTCGTAGAACCAAAAATATCAAAGTTATTAGCGAAAATAGATAAAAATTTGGTAACGAATTTTCTTTTGGTCGTTATAACTTTTCTTCTGGTCATTTTACAAAAAAATTACATCAGAGCATTTTGATAGAGCGGTTTTCAAGGAATAATTTCCCTTGCAAACTTTTTTCAAATTTGATTTATTTATTACACTATTATTATATATTAATATGAATGATTAGGCATAGGAGGTGTCCTTCAAAGTTTTCTTCCAGTTGTGCTACCACGTGCGTGCGTGACGTATTTAATTGTGAAAAGTATTTAGAGTTTTGTGGACACTATTTTGAATTTTGTGGGCAAGACGTGGGTTTCAGTGTCGACCAAGCAGAATCAGATGCAGATACCCTCTTTGTTCGCTCCGTTCTTGCTGCATCCCAATCGTTCGATTCAGTCACTATTGTCGCCGAAGATATCGACATTCTTGTCTTGCTCACGGCATTTGAGAGAACACATTCAAATGTATTTTTTTTAACCATCAAGAGGACGTACAGCCGAACAATTATATTGTCCATCATTGTGCTGTTTCTTCATGCCTTCTCAGTATGTGACACGACTTCAGCACCTTACAACATCGGTAAAATGAAATTTCTCATAACCCTGGAGACACGTCCTGAGTTAGCTAGTGGAACAGCGTTATTCCTCAATGAGAGAGTCGACCCTATTTTGCTCACTGCCGTTGGCGAACATTTTTTCATCTCTTTATAAGGTGGCAATAAAGATGATGATTCTCTTGGCAATCTTAGATATTAACGATTCGCCAAGTCAGTAACAAAGAATACATTTAATTTGTCTTCACTTCCTCCAACACAAGACACAGCCCGCTTGCACAGCCTCCGAGTCTATCATCAGGTCCAGTCGTGGCTCGAGAATTACAACGACCCTCAAGACTGGGTCTGGAAAAAGTATGGATAAATATTGATGCCTGTTCAAAGTTCAAAATCTCCAGCACCCCCTAAGCTTCTAAAGTTGATATTCTGCCGATGCAAAGGAATCTGTGGAGCAATGTGTGGATGTCGGAAGGCAGACCTCAAATGTTCTACAGTGTTCCTGAATTGTTCTGGGGAGACATGCAACAACATAATGGAGATATCAAAACTGATCGAGGATAATGATTTTGAAGATTGACTGCCAACAATGACGCCACTTCATTCTCCATACTTCCTCAACAATTCAATATCGGAAGCTCAACCAGATCCTGAGTCGCAGCCTGGCCCATCAAAGAGACTGAGGACACAGTAGATTGGGAAATATATTGCGATATTTTTAATTACACTAATTATTATGTCAGCTAGAAAATGTTCATGGATTCTGCCTACTAGGGATACAACGTAAAAAAACGCGCCACCAGACTCTACCTCGTAGGGGGTGGGGAAAAGAGTCAATAACTAATTAACAACATTGTAAGGTATACTTACTAGTACTGGAGAATAGTGTGTTTCGCATCGCTGTAAAACCCTAATAAATAAATCAAATTTGAAAAAAGTTTGTAATGGAAATTATTCCTTGAAAACCCCTTTATCAAAATGCTCTGATGTAATTTTTTTGTAAAATGACCAGAAAAAAATTTATAACGACGAAAAGAAAATTTGTTCCCAAATTTTTATCTATTTTCGTTAATAACTTTGTTATTTTTTGTTCTACGACTAAAAGCTAATTTGTAGAGAATTTAATTTGCAACAAAAAATGTATTTACAAATTTTCTGTGCGACGAATAGTTTGCCCGATATAGTAAGTAGTAGTATAAAAACCATTCGCAGCCCTTTTTACAAGATGGCGGCCGATGCACAAGGGATGCGACCCCACAAACATGGATTTAACTTTACACTAACCCCCTCTTGACATCTAAAAAATAAAATTGCGTGCTCTAACTTTTGCACGCTAAGCCAAAAAATGTAACATTTCAATGGACTATTTTAATTTATTTCACCATTTCACCAAGACAACATTTGTGTTAGTTCGTAGAAACTGAGTAAGACAGACCCAAATGTGTTTACACGTTGGTGGATAAAATTTTGAACAATTGTTGTTGTAACATCGGGTATGTCAAATAATTTTATTATTTAAAAATACAACTTAATTCTATTAATTAATAAAGGCAAAAGCAGTTGAATTTGCCGATATAAAATAGGTGCGATAAAGTTCTATTTACATATTTCTTTCCTTGCGAAAGTTTTTGTCCGTTTTTATCACACCGCCATGCCGGTCGCATTGTGCGAGGTCCGGTTTTACAGTGGACCATTTTCGAACTGCCCTTTTTGATTTTTTCTTTACAAATTTGTATTTGTAAGGATCCCTTGTAATTCCAAATTTTTTTTTTTGGATAAGTTATGAATCACCCTGTATAACAATTTTAAATTACAATACGACTTTTTCAACATATGATTTACTTATAGCCTATATCTTAGATTAGAATCCATAATTAAACCCAAATTCCTTGCCTCCCTCGTAACTTTAAGTTACTCATCACTGATGTGTATGTTTTTATTAAATTTGTTACTTCATTAAGCTCATTTTGTTGACCTATTAATAAAACCGACGATTTTAAACTATTAAGCTTTCAACATTGATCAGCAGCTATTTCAGTTAATACAGACAAATCAGCGTTAATCACAAGCATTATTTACCTCTGAAGGAAAAAAAGAGTAATATAATTGCGTATAATCTGCGTAAAAATGGAATTTACAGTAAGTAATAAATGTTCCAAAATTTAGCGTGTAAATAGTATAAAGAAGCGGTCCCAAAATAGACCCTTGAGGTACACCTGCCAACATTCTTACTTAATTTGATTGTCGATTATTATAAACGACTCGCTGCAACCGATTAGTTAAATAATTCTCTAATAATGAAACCGCATTTGTACTGAAACCTACAAAATGTAAAACTGAGTAATCTATCATGATGAAGCGTATTAAACGCTTTGCTAAAATCCAAAAGTGTATGCGCTGTTAACTTGCCTTTATCAACCTGACTTATAATCTCATCAGTTATGTGGAGAAGAGCAGTTAAGCAACTGTGATTTTTCCTAAATCCCGACTGGAACACTGGAAGTATTTCGTTATTGTTATGATTTCGAATTTGATTATCTATTACTCTCTCCAAAACTTTAGATAATACGGGCAACACAGCAATAGGTCTAATTAATGATTATTTTCAGCAGGACGGAAGAACACTATAAGTAGGTAGGGCGACGGTATAGACCACCCCCACCCTTGCACTTTTAGACCACGCCCCATCACTTTGTCGATTAATCAGAGCGCAGCATTCAAATTGGCGGTAGATCATGATATATTTAATTGACGAGCGGAGCGCGACATTCAAATTGCTAGGAAATTCAAATCTGACGGCGCGGTTTCTCGCGGAGAAAGTAACATTAACGGACAGGCACAATTTGCAAAGTACGAAGAGGAGTGATTGACTCAGCGGGAACGGTGGGAAATTAAAAATTAAATAACACGATTTAAATCCTAGCTTAGTAAAAATCAGCAGAGTGTGCGTTGGTGGTTAATTTAAAGTTAAATGTAATATTTAATCTCATGTGCAGAAACAAATGGCTGGGCATTATTGCTGATAAATTCAAAATTAAAGGTAAAATTAAAACGTATGTGCAGAAACGATTGACTGGACTGGTGCTATATTTAAAATTAAATATTATGACTCAAGGGTTGCATAGAAAGGATTGACGGTGAAATTCAAAATTAAACACGAACAATAATAAAACTCTAAATTTCAACGTATGCATTCTGGTGTTCGACTTTGTGGAATTTACAGAAAATTCAATATTAAAGATCATCAAAATGTATTATGTATGTGCAGAACAACTTGTAACTGATAGCTTAATTCATTTAAAATCTATATGTAGCAAAAATTGTATTTTGATACTAATAAGAGAGTAGGAGAAGTTAGTGAACTATAAACAGCAATCATTATATCATTCTATTTGGGGCATATGTTCGACTTATGCTTCATTTGAATTGGTG
Organism: Anoplophora glabripennis; assembly: GCF_000390285.2. NCBI lineage: Eukaryota > Metazoa > Arthropoda > Insecta > Coleoptera > Cerambycidae > Anoplophora > Anoplophora glabripennis. The sequence goes on along the minus strand of NW_019416574.1, from coordinate 497,273 downwards.
AGAGCTTCAACATTAAATTTATAATTCAATGCATGTGCGGTACAATCTTGTCACGTGCTACGTTATTTCCTATCAAATCACAGTATCGGCATACATCGTAATATATTATAAGTCAAAAAGTATAATGTGACATTTTATTTCATTTAAATTTCTGTCGGCATAAATTTTAATTAGATATCTTATAGCTGATAGTTTTAATTCACTGACAGAATCATTTATCACATTTCTTAAAAAAGAAATAACTTCAGAACATTGTTTGATATCGAAAGTATGTACACAGGGTCTTTAGTTTAAAGGATGGAGATCTTAAGTTGGTCATTGACCTGGTCTAAACCGATTTGCAGTAATATTTGAAAAGAAGTTGTCGGGAAAAAATTATCATTACTTCGTGGTTGAGAACGCTAGCGCAGTTTAAAACGAGGAGTTTTATGTATAATACTTGATTAACTTGTGTAATATTTTAAACAAGTGTGTACCAAAGTCAGTTTAGCTTTTTAGAGTAAAACCAACGAAGCAGCAATTTTGATGACTTACGTAAAAGAGATTAAAACAGAAGACCTTGGAACTGCAGTAGAAATTACAGCAAACCTTCTTAAACCTTTGACGTAATGCATGAAATTATTAAGTTTTGTAAGCTCAGAATACTGTGAGAATGTTGTTTTTGTGGAAAGCTTTATTCAGCTGGAGTTACACGGATATCTTCAAAAGATTAATTTTTTTTATAGACACCGAGCTAACAAAATTTTGAATAGTGAAGATACAGAGATGAATGGACAAGAAAACAGTATATAAAATTTATACGTAAGGCTTCGTCCGCCACCGCGGGCCCCAAAGTGATCGAGCGGTGACGTAGGCAGTAGCCGCGATTTTCATCTCAATTTGTAATAGTACTTAACGCGTATCAGCGTGCTAGTTCAAAACGTGGCCGAGCGCGTGTCAGTAGATGGCGCTGTAAGTGGAGTGCGGGACTAGTAATTAAATATGCGGGCATATTTAATTATACAGACTACGGCTAAAAATATTTACTGGAATTAAAAGTTTCACTCTAGGAATGTGTGTTAAAATAGAACAGAAAGGGTCAATCCTTCTTCGTCTTAAATGTTCATATATATATATTTAAGTTCATATTAAAGCCCAATGACAAATTCTTTTATTTTTTAAATTGTATTGAAATAACGGGTTATCCATTTTCTCCTTGGGCAAGTAAAGTTTAAAAAAACACACTGAATATTTAAATTTCGATGGTACTTTTATTTCATAATAAAGTTTGGACTATGCCATTATGCGTGAAAAACAATATCATTCAAATATCCTCCACGGAACCGTTTGCAGGACTCAATCTTTTTGAGGTAATTTTCGAAGACTTTTTCACAGTATTCGGGCAATAATTTGGCCATAACTTGACGTATCTCGTCCTTCAATTACTCCAAAGTTGTGGGATTGTTCGCATAACCACGATCTTTAGCATAGCCTCACAAAAAGAAATCCAAAGGCGTTAAATGGTAGGATTTTGATGACCAAGCCACATCGCCGAATCTCGAAATTACACGTCTTGGGAATTTCTCGCGCAATAGAGCCATAATTGGTCACGTTGTGTGGCATGTGGCCCCATTTTGTTAAAACCATATATCGTCCAGATCAAAATCTTCAATTTCAAGCTAAAAAAAGTCGATGATCATGGCGCTCCAATATACCGTATGACAGGCCCAAATGCTGAGCTCGACTTGAAGTCGAAAGATTCGGGTCATCCTCAACACTTTCATTCACAGCGACTATGTTTTCGATTGAACGGGCAAAACGATGATGCACAGGTCTTACGATGTCTGTTACCGATCCAGTCTATTGGAATTTCTCTTCACTGTATTGGTGGTTGTTTGCTGGGATGGACGATTATGTCAATCATAATCTCCGCGTAATGCAGCCACCGAAGATCCACCATTTTCGTAGCATAATTTAATAATTTTAAGTTGTTCGGTCGTAAAACGTTCCATATTGTGAAATGGCAAAACCTTTAATTAAACAAATACGAGTCTGGATGATAGTGACATTTGACAAATATCAATCGGCAGAGCATTACTATCCCAAGTTCGAAATGGATAACCTTTTAGAAATTATTTCGTTTAGGTGTGGTAAAAAAAACAAGTTAGCAAGTTTTTCAGACAGCTGTCTCAGCAAAATAAGCAAGTAGCCTATATGCTGACTTTCTTCGCGAATATAGCCGTGATTCTAATTAATAATCAATTTTCTAATTAGAATTATTATTGTCATAAAATCAACGAGTCTGCTCTGCTTGTTTTTTATTAAAAGTTTCTTGGACTATTATTATAGTGAGTGGTGCTTTTTGTGTGTGTCCTTTTGGATAAAGAAAGGTAAGTGTATATTCATATTTTCAACATAAAAACGTAGCTTTGTCGTAGTTATAATCTTAAACAGCAATTAGATGAAATTATTTTTCATAGTAAAAAATTCTATAATTAATTATATTAGCATTCTAAAAACTATAATTTAGCTGGTAAAACCGCTTATTAAATACAGCAAACTCACTTAAAGGTTTAGATATTATTTAACGAAGAAAAATTCTATTTAAAACCAGCAGGGTCTTTATAAAAAGTTACAAATTATTTAACAACGACAAGATGGCGGTTAAAAATCTAAAGAATTAATTTTTATATTACTATTTTTATAGACAGCGGAAAGACAGAGAGAGAGCAGCGTTGCAAGGGCATGCGTTTTGGCTACAGAATGACAGAGACATGGAAACCAAAAACAAGGCATACGAAGGGTAAGTTGCTTTAAATTTTATCATTTCAGATTACTTTTCAGTTTTAATACACAGCCCACGTATTCTAAAAACTATAATTAGCTGTTAAAATAGCTTATTTATAATACAATCATATTTAAAGCATTAATATTAAACTATAATTATTTTTCATAGTAAAGAAAACTTCTATAATTAAAAATATTGGCTTATTTCAACAGGAAAACAAGCTAAAAAAATCCTCAAAACATATTAACATTCTAAAAACTATAATTTAGCTGGTAAAACAGCTTATTTAATACAAAAAAAATCACCTAATCGTAATAAACGTTAACTAACCGAAAATTAAATACAGGGCTT
>NW_019416574.1:487695-493684 GCF_000390285.2 Anoplophora glabripennis | reverse complement strand
AAAAAAAAATACAAAAACTTACCAGTTTGGCTAAGGGAAAGCGGCAAACGGGTCCAGAGGGCGGCTGCAGAGGCAGGTAATGGGGTGGGGGCGGTTCTTTGATAGCCATAGGGGGGGCTCACAATAATTAGTTGGAAGCCCCGGCAACTCAATTCCACAAAATATGTTCGCACGTATGCGCACAAACGAAAGCGTTATCTATACATACCCCTTGAAGGCGACAACCCTTATCTTATTAGGACTGGTATTACAGACGCCAAGGGTTGTACTCTCCCGCATGAAAGCGGTACCTGTCAGGCTAATGTGACCCAAATTCCCATCTTCTTAGCCTCGCAAGCACCACCTCCGTACACCTCAACAGATTAGCGAAGAATGAACGAGTAACCGACATGTCTCAACTAGTACGCGTATAAGGTGGGTGTCGTCATGTTTTACGTCACGTTATCACGTTTTACGTCATGCTGTTATCACATTTGAAATAAGTATCAGTTTAAAAAGGTGTTGAAACATCTTCATTAAAGGTGAGTTTCAATTTTAAAATATGGCGCGTCGTATATCAAATTAAACGTCTTGATTAATGCAATAAGATAGTGGACCTCATCGATTTTTTTCTTTTGTTCGCGATCGATGATATGCTTGCCCAGTACGTAGAAAGCGCTTACTATCTTTTCGTTTTACTCACATTCGAAATTTTTTATTTTTCTCGTATACTTCTGAAACTTTTTTTATCCATGAATCATGCCTTTTCCTTCATTAGAGATACCGTGAAGAAAATTCGTCGTTTCAGTCTACAGGGCGAGCCTTGGAATTTAAAATAAAAAATTCCTACGACTGGCGTAGAACCTGTAGGATGAATTAAAGAGGCCATCCAGCAGGCCATAGCTAAATGCGTCGAATGTCTTAACCCCGAAAACCAGGTGACAATTATTGCCATGATTGGAAACTATAATACTCAATCATATGTTTTATTAAGGCCATCTAAACATCATATTACAATACATTTCACCGTAATTTTTACATTTACATTTTTAAATAAATTCCCTGAGGCTTTAAACACCGAAACTGGTCACGTTCTTTCACATGGACTGCGGCATGTCCTTTTCTAAGATGCATCTTCAGATGTAGTTGTCGGATTTGAATGCTTGTTGAAGGGGTCAAAGTCCATTTTAGACAGCAAGAGAAACGATACGTGTTCATAACGTATATAGCACGAAGGCTGTTTAATTATTATTGATTAATTAATACAACATCCCGAATATTTAGGTTCCTTATCTCTCTCAAAGCTTTAAAGTAGAACGCTGTTTTCATTTTCGCGACTACCAAGGTATCATGTAGGAGTGGAGGGGGTATGAAATTAAACCGCGCTCGTATTTTAATCTATTTCTATCATTTTATTAACGTCATTTATAAAAATTTAAAGAGTTTAAAATCATTGTATTAGCATGTAATATACGGTATTTCGTCCTTGATGCGATTAAAAAGGCTGATACTGTTGGGGTTATACTCCAAATCTGCTACGACGCGTGCTTTGGGGTGCTTCTTCTGCAACCTCTTCAAGGATTGCGGGAAACGCCTTCTCTGTGTTCTAATGATATGGTACGGATAGTCAGCTGATTGATTTTTCTGTATTATAGCATTTGTCGTTTGTTTTGTGATTTACCAAAATATTCGAAAACAACTATTATTTTAGTATTAGTATATTTCATTTTGGTAAGCAACATGTTTATAATTTCGCAACATTATTGGTTATGATTTACTATCTCTACGTCATGTTACATCCTTTAGGTCCTGGGTATCTGAAAAAGAAAAGAATTAATTACTGTTAGAGTAAATAAAGATTTTAAATTCTTCTGTTATATTATGTTCTCATTAAATATTAGATTTAGGTATCTTCTATATTTAGGAATCCATTTAGAGTTTTAAGAATGTAGTTCTTACCTCAATTCAGTTCGCAATTTGTTTATTTGTTTCAATTTGCATTTGTTTATTCCTAGGTTTTTAACTAATTCTGGCAGCAGTTATTTTGTCGCCCGCTTTATCAGACGTTTCACCTATCTTATGGTAGTTTTCTGTACTTCTTATCTAGCGTCCGTTTTTCATGGACAGATGGCACTGCAAGGCTTATTCTGAAAAGTATTTTAAATATCGAAAGGTATGGCTTGTGACTTTTTCTAACATTTTTTTTTTGGGATTAAGTTAAAATCGATTTTTAACGGAAGAGAAAAGAAATTTCTAGAGTTTCGAGTCTTGTTAGATATCGAATGTGATTCTCACGTGGATTTTCTAAGGCTTGTAAACTTTGTGCGGGTGCAATAAGTATTTATAGTGAGTGAGTTTACTCATCCTTCATAGCAAAGGGAGAATTGACCCCACATTGTTGTTTGGTGGTTCCTGTTTCGGAATTTATTTTTGGATATTTTTGGAGTTGCGATAGCAAGTTCCTGGAACCTCCTTGCCGCCCCGGCGCGGCGGGAGCATTTACGCCTTTCCACACCACGTACATCACATTTCAACTAAAGATCGCTGTCATCAAACCACGAGTTGGGAAAAGTCTGTCAGAAGAAACCCTCTAGTTATTGTGAGGTAACATGTTATTTTCTTTCTTATATATACATATATATATATTTACCAACACGTTTAGTCATTTTTAACACATTTTCTGTAAAATAAATTCATTTTATTACTTAGCTGGAAATAAACTGATCGACACAATTTAGGGACACTCATTCAGGTTTTCAATTATAATACAGCTTGTTTATTATCCAATCAATTGTCTTAACGCTTCGACGCTGAATATTTCCAATCATTTTGTATAACCTAAGTTGGTCGGCATGATTGCTCATACAAACGTACTTTTAGGGTTTTATTGTGGAGTTAACGAAGTTTTGGTCTGGTAGCAAGCGATTTTATTGGCGCAGTAGTCCCTACAAAAATCCTGCTGTATTATCTGCATCACCACATGGCAACTACTTACCTGCCTGCTTGTTTAGCTGTCTGCTTGCCTAGTTAGCTGCCTGCCTACTTACCTGGTTGCCCACTCGCCTGCTGCTTACTCGGCTACTTGCCCGCTTGACCGAGACTGTCACCTATAAATAAAATGTTCAGTTAAGTTGCATGCTAAAAATTTCTTACCTTTTGGTATTTTCATTTTAGTGTATATATCTGTATATTTTTGGCTACTGCTTGACAAAGGCACATAAATAGTTATATAGATAAATAGTTTAGTTGTATAAGATAGTTCCCTTACTTAATTTGCTTATTTTAACTTACTCATTTAGATTTAACTTAGTCAAAGCTTTAAATTCGCCTTTGCCTCTATAATTAATTTAAAGACATTTGCTTAACAAGGTAAATAAGTTATATTAGGTACTGTATATATTTGCTGCAGTATATTTTTTTTGGTTTCCGATTTAGGTCTCCTTCATTTTATCTTATTATAATTTACTACTTATGCCCCGACCCGTATAGTGTATTATTTTTTTTGTATAATTGCCGAAGTCGAACAAGGGCACACTTTATTTATATACTTACTTTTTACTTATAGATATAAAACAATCTATATCTGTTATCTTGACTTTGACAAGAGCGGTTATAATTGTGCACTGCACGTGTATACACATTCGGCAAAACCCGCGTCAAATACAAAATAATTATATTTATATAATACGGTTATATTACACGGTTATATATATATATTTTTTACGTAATAAATATAGATACTTACCAAAAAAAGGAGATACTTTTCTTTCACAAAAATAAACAACTGATTAGATAATTTACTTACCTTAAAGTAGTAACACCCTGGGTTTTCTTGGTTTTAACCGAATAGTATAGCAGCAGTGCTAAACCAAGCGGCGCTCCAAATATTTATCCTAATACACCCCGCCCGTCTTCACTGTAGTTAGCAGGCCGCTGCTTTTACACAAATAATATTTAGGTGAGTAGGAACGTCACAGTTTGGGTTAACGACCTTTGGACTTATCTCTTCAACGTAATTTTCTAGCTTCTCGTTCCGGGTTTTTAATTCGCGCAACTTGGACATTAGAGCTTCATTATCGTGTTGGTACTTGACCTTGAACTCGTTTACGAAATATTTCTCGACTATATTATTGCATTTTATGTAGAATTCCGGAGAAACCCAACAAGCGATATCCAGGAACAGCTCCTTCCGCATGTAGGTGCCCGAAAAAATAAACGTATTGTACACCGGGTTCTTATTGCCTTTTACTGTGTAAGAGGGAGAGAGGACATCGCTGGATTATTCGGGCCATCACTTTCTGATCCATAATATCGCATAAGTTCTAAACATTCAAAGAATACATATATTTATACAGGGTGTAACCAAAATGCTTGTACAAACTTGAATAACAGATTCTATTTCACAAATTCCTGGTGCAAAGACGTAAAGTATTGCGACATTCGACTGAGATCACGTGAGCAACCATTGAGATTGAGGTTCAGAATATGGACAAAAATAAAAAATATGTTTAATGCATGCGCAGAACATACTTGTAATTAGTACCTTAGTTTCTTCAAAATCGCATTGTTAGCATAAATCATGATAAGGGAGGTCAATGAACTCCAAACAGCATTACGTCATTCTTAGGTCATCTGAGGTTAAGGTTCAGGCCTGTTTTCTACTGGTTCAGACCTGTTTTTAGCATAAACTGTAACCTAATATTTTATTTCCTTTATAATTGAAGTGTTAGCAAAAATTCTAACCTAATATGCAGGCTTGCTAGTAAACCTAGCATGAGCCTCTTTAGCTCAGTGGTAGAGCACTGGTCTTGTAAGGTTTTTCTTATATATGAAAGGTAGAGGGAGAGAGGAAATAAAACAAACAAGGACAAGTAAACATATATTATGCATATTAAAATATAATAAATGTAAGATTATAACGTAATTGATACAATTTTTGTAGATGTAGGTCCATCCTTTGTTGCGGAAAATCGATGAGGGTTCGTAAATACATCATCCCACATGTCTTGAATGTTCATCTTTTGAAACTGTTTAGCCTTTTTACACTGGTTATCGTAGTGTGTTATTTTTTCAAGATGTTTATCTAATAATGGTTTGAGAATTTTAGAAGTCGTTTCAATTCTTCTCTTGAATCTATCTCTACCCGCAGCAAAAAATTCCCAGTATCTACGCCGAGCTGCAGTAGATGCAAAAAACTCGATGCCTGAAGGCAACGATAAGGCTATCGCGTCAAGGATAATGTCTGAAGACAACGATTGCGCAGGCGCCTCTGTTGACGTAACAGCTCAATGCCTGAAGACGTAACGTTAAGATGATGGGAGACGTTAATGCCGACAGTTAATAAGACTACTGCTGAAGATTATTGGTAAGTTACTGAATTATTCCCATATCATGTAGCTTGTAGATAATGTCGCTACAGAGACGATGTTCTTTAGTCAAACCACACTCTTCGATATAATAACGTAAATCATTTACAAGTTCATTTGGGTTGACTCCGATCTCTCTTTCTAGCATATCTTCGCTACTCTCACAATATGTTTTTTCATCATCATTATCCATGTTTGACAATTGGTCATTATTATCATTGAGAGGTCTGTATACCATGCTTTTACCGTACAACGCTACATAGGAAATTAGCTTCGTTCGAGTTCGTAAACTCGGAAGGGTGGGGAGCGCTGGGTGCTGCAACCTGACTGATGTGAGATGTGATCACGTACGCCACAGCGCCGCACGCAGGGATCGACATCCCCATCGCTGAAGTCGCACGAGTTTGACCGACGCATCTCCTATGTAGTGTTTTCCCGTGAAAGCACGGTATATACAGGGTGTTTTTGAATGGAGTAGCATAAATGATACCAGTGAATCTACATTTCAAAAGAACACGATCTGCAAAAAATCGCCTTAGTAAAATGTTCACCCCTGAAGAGATATGGGCCATCAAAGTTTCCAAAAAAATTATGAAAATTGGCTGTAATTTGAAAACCGAACGAGGTACAAATAACAAATTTTT
>NW_019416574.1:459078-485489 GCF_000390285.2 Anoplophora glabripennis | reverse complement strand
GAACGTAAAACGACCATTGTTGTTAAGCAACAGACCACTGTCTATAAACGAATGAGGTACATAATGATTTGTAAAGTCTTATAACTGGTTTTTCCTATTCATGAAAGGTAGAGGGAGAGAGGAAATAAAACAAACAAGGACAAGTAAACATATATTAAGCATATTAAAATATAATAAATATAATATTATAACGTAATTGGTACAATTCTTGTAGATGTAGGTCCATCCTTCGCTGCGGAAAATCGATGAGGATTCGTAAATACATCATCCCACTTGTCTTGAATGTTCATCTTTTGAAACTGTTTAGCCATTTTACACTGGTTGTCGTAGTGTGTTATAACGCCGACAGCTAATGAGACTACTGCTGGAGATTATTGGTAAGTTACTGAATTATTCCCATATCATGTAGCTTATTGATAATGTCACTACAGACGCGATGTTCTTTAATCAAACCACACTCTTCGATATAATAACGTAAATCATTTACAAGTTCATTGGGGTCGACTCTAATCTCTCTTTCTAGCATATCTTCGCTACTCTCACAATCTGTTTGTTCATCATCATTATCCATGTTTGACAATTGGTCATTACTATCATTGAGAGGTCTGTATATATATTTTCTATTGCAGGTACTGTCCTCGTCATTGCAGTCGGGAGGTCTGTATATATATTTTCTATTGCAGGTATTGTTCTCGTCTTTCGCAATTGTTTCGCTGCTTTCTTCATATGATGATGTCAAATCTTTATCTTTATGAACAGTCTTTAAGTGAGCGTTCAAGCTATCTTTCCATGTAAAAAGGTGGTTATATAAATTACACTCAAATTTTTTATCTTTATGCCTGTTCGCATGACGACTTAAGCTGCTGCAACAGGTAAACGCAGCACTACAGATTTTACATGTAAACATGTCGGATGCTAAACATCAAATGAGCTACACCTATAAGGTATGCTATATAAATTCAGTTGAACGTGGCATAAAACAAACGGCTAACAACCGGCTAACAACGACTAACAACGGCTAACAACCGGCTACCAACCGGCTAATAACCGGCTAACTTTACTTCACGTGACGGTTATCCATGGATAACCGTCGGTTATCCATGGATAACCGTCGGGTATCCATGGATAACCGTCCACAAACTTACTTCATGTTGGTATCACCAATTCTTGGAGGCAGCCCTTCGGTATAGACTCTTCGGATTTGATCGATTGCTAACTTGTCCCGTCGCACAGTGGTCGGAAATCCGAAAAAGCTGGCCAAAAGTCCAAAAAGACTTGCATCATCACCAAAAGTGGGGACTTTATGTTTTTCAGGTCGCTAAAGCCGAATTTGCAGTCAAAAATCTCAAATTCAAGATGGCTGATACAAAATGGCCGATATATCACGTTAATTTATTGAATCTAATTGAAATTTCGAGTGCCTCTGGTATTGAGGTCGCGTAAAACGTATGTAAGATCGAAGTTTGAGGTTTTTGAGGTAATTAATTATTATTAAGAAAGTACGAAAGACTAATTCGTCATGTCGAACGAAATAATTTCTAAATACTATTGAAGCTTATTCTTGTTATAAAGCTTATTCTAATTATTTAGCTAATTCTAATACACATGAGTCATTCGCATCGTCATCACCTGTCACATAACCGTCAGAGCATGAAAATATTATCCATAGCTTCGGTTGAAAAGCTTTTCTCATTTTCATCTATCTTGCACCTTTTTAAAAAGGTTGATCTAAAATGATGATTTGCGTTTCTAAATTCTCTTGGAATTTTCCTTTCAAAAATCGAAAAATATATTTTTTCATTCACGTAATTTTACTGGTGCCTGATCTTGTCGAAAATGATAAATTATGAATTAAAAGATCATAGATATTAGTTCATCTATAATTTTCTTCATTTTATTTTCGTATTCTTCTCAGCAAATCCTTTCATTTGATACCCATGTCATGGGGGTGCACAAAAAATAACTGGTCCGCCATTTTTGGGAGTCCGCCATATTGGGTTTAAAATGACGTCACTTAGCTAACCATGCATTGTCATCCAAACTAAACGTGTATGCAAAATATGACCCATACTAACAAGGCAAGTTAAATAAGAGTTTGTAAAAATATGATAAATGGCACACGAAAAAGGTGCATGTTCATAAAAAAAAACAATTTGATTTAGAAACGCTCGTTTAGAACGCGAAGAGACAATAAAACGCTAGCTATTGTATAACTAAGGCCTCTTACAATAGTAAATCGGCCGTACATGGAGGCACAAAAAATGACTCAGAACCCCAATCCGGAAAAAACCGATGGTTTTCTCTTTTGATATATGAAATTGACACTACTGTCTGCATTTTCCAACTTTCAATAGTGCAGGATCTCTTGGGATCACAACTATTTCGATAATTTACGATTGATGTGATTTGAAATCGATGGAAATTGCAAGACGTTTTTGTTAAAACAATAAAAACATGCAATTTTCGAAAAATGAGGTTCTAAATGAGCAAATGTATTCTACTTAACTCCAGGAACACCCTCTCTATTGCACACAACGATTCGTACTCTAGTAAAAATTTGCACGTATTTTCAATTCACCGCTTTTCGAAGGGTCAGTGGCAAGTGAAATATGCTAATGTGTCGCAGCATACTTCCGATAGTTGCTGTGGTCTATACACATAAGCCAGCTCTCTGTCACTTTAAGGAATTACGCAATGACTCCTTCTCTAGCATATTCTGAAGTATTAACGCAAACCAACGACTTTGAAATTTCGACTTTTGTCCAGCTTTTTCGGAATTCCGACCACTGTGGCGTCGTTATTATTTATTTATCAAGACAACTCGGTGTCGTGCTTCAGATCGGTAGAATTGATTTTCTATCATGACCCGTCTTTCAATGAAGAGGATAAGAAATCTTATAAAGATATTCTTCAAATGACTGGCGCTCACAAAGACGCAGTAGGACTTAAAAGGCTCCAGTTCGTTAAAGTATAGTGAAATTATTATACCGCTATTTATTAAGACGACACAACGTAAAACTACTGGTAGAGGTTTATTATCACGCACCAACTAGTTAACTTACAATACAAAGCCGATGGAATATATTTACTGGGATGATCTCAACGAACTTGTCGATCGTTTAAGGCTGCTGGTAGCATCTAAAAACGCTGGAAATACGTCATACGACAACGAAATTTCAGCAATTATCGAAGAGTTAAAGGAGGCTATAATAATATTTTAAGTCGTCACAACGTTACACGAAACTGGATAACCGTCACGCGTCACGGGAAACTGGATAACCGTCATGTGAAGTAAAGTTAGCCGGTTGGTAGCCGGGTGTTAGCCGGTTGGTAGCCGGTTGGTAGCCGGTTGGTAGCCGGTTGGTAGCCGGTTGTTAGCCGGTTGGTAGCCGGTTGGTAGCCGGTTGGTAGCAGTTGTTAGTCGTTGTTAGCCGGTTGTTAGCCGTTTGTTTTAAGCCACGTTTAACTGATTATATATAGCATACCTTATAGGTGTAGCTCATTTGAGCATCCGACATGTTTACATGTAAAATCTGTAGTGCTGCGTTTACCTGTTGCAGCAGCTTAAGTCGTCATGCGAACAGGCATAAAGATAAAAAATTTGAGTGTAATTTCTGCAACGACCTTTTTACATGGAAATATAGCTTGAACGCTCACTTAAAGACCGTTCATAAAGATAAAGATTTGACATCATCATATGGAGACAGCAGCGAAACAATTGCGAAAGACGAGAACAATGCCTGCAATAGAAAATATATATACAGACCTCCCGACTTCAATGACGACAGTACCTGCAATAGAAAATATATATATATATATATATGCTAGAAAGAGAGATCGGAGTTAACCCAAATTAACTTGTAAATGATTTACGTTATTATATCGAAGAGTGTAGTTTGACTAAAGAACATCGTCTCTGTAGCGACATTATCTACAAGCTACATGATATGGGAATAATTCAGTAACTTACCAATAATCTCCAGCAGTAGTCTTATTAGCTGTCCGCGTTATCGTCTCCCATCATCTTTACGTTACGTCTTCAGGCATTGAGCTGTTACGTCAACAGAGGCGCCTACGCAATCGTTGCCTTCAGACATTATCCTCGACGCGATAGCCTTATCGTTGCCTTCAGGCATCGAGTTTTTGCATCTACTGCAGCCCGGCGTAGATACTGGGAATTTTTTGCTGCGGATAGAGGTATATTCAAGAGAAGAATTGAAACGACTTCTAAAATTCTCAAACCATTATTAGATAAACATCTTGAAAAAATAACACACTACGATAACCAGTGTAAAAAGGCTAAACAGTTTCAAAAGATGAACATTCAAGACATGTGGGATGATGTATTTACGAACCCTCATCGATTTTCCGCAACAAAGGATGGACCTACATCTACAAAAATTGTATCAATTACGTTATAATCTTACATTTATTATATTTTAATATGCATAATATAGGTTTACTTGTCCTTGTTTGTTTTATTTCCTCTCTCCCTCTACCTTTCATGTATAAGAAAAATATTATAAGACCAGTGCTCTATCACTGAGCTAAAGAGGCTCATGCTAGGTTTACTAGCAAGCCTGCATATTAGGTTAGAACACTTCAATTATAAAGGAAATAAAATATCAGGTTACAGTTTTTGCTAAAAACAGGTCTGAACCAGTAGAAAACAGGCCTGAACCTTGACCTCAGACAACCTAAGAATGACGTAATGCTGTTTGGAGTTCATTGACCTCCCTTACTATGATTTATGCTAACATTGCGATTTTGAAGAAACTAATCAATGCTTACTCACGTGATCTCAGTCGAATGTCGCAATACTTTACGTCTTTGCAGCAGGAATTTGTGAAATAGAATCAGTTATTCAAGTTTTACATGCGGAAGGAGCTGTTCCTGGATATCGCTTGTTGGGTTTCTCCGGAATTCTACGTAAAATGCAATAATATAGTCGAGAAATATTTCGTAAACGAGTTCAAGGTCAAGTACCAACACGATAATGAAGCTCTAATGTCCAAGTTGCGCGAATTAAAAACCCGGAACGAGAAGCTAGAAAATTACGTTGAAGATATAAGTCCAAAGGTCGTTAACCCGAACAAACGACAAACGTTTGCTATAATACAGAAAAATCAATCAGCTGAGTATCTGTACCATATCATTAGAACACAGAGAAGGCGTTTCCCGCAATCCTTGAAGAGGTAGACTGCAGAAGAAGCACCCCAAAGCACGCGTCGTAGCAGATTTGGAGTATAACCCCAACAGTATCAGCCTTTTTAATCGCATCAAGGACGAAATACCGTATATTTCAAATACAATGATTTTAAACTTTTTAAATTTTTGTAAATGACGTTAATAAAACGATAGAAATAGATTAAAATACGAGCGCGGTTTAATTTCATACCCCCTCCACTCCTACATGATACCTTGGTAGTCGCGAAAATGAAAACAGTGTTCTACTTTAAAGCTTTGAGAGAGATAAGGAACCTAAATATTCGGGATGTTGTATTAATTAATCAATAATAATTAAACAGCCTTCGTGCTATATGCGTTATGAACACGTATCGTTTCTCTTGCTGTCTAAAATGGACTTTGACCCCTTCAACAAGCATTCAAATCCGACAACTACATCTGAAGATGCATCTTAGAAAAGGACATGCCGCAGTCCATGTGAAATAACGTGACCAGTTTCGGTGTTTAAAGCCTCAGGGAATTTATTTAAAAATGTAAATGTAAAAATTACGGTGAAATGTATTGTAATATGATGTTTAGATGGCCTTAATAAAACATATGATTGAGTATTATAGTTTCTAATCATGTCAATAATTGTCATCTGGTCTTCGGGGTTAAGACCTTCGACGCCTTTAGCTATGACCTGCTGGATGGCCTCTTTAATTCATCCTACAGGTTCTACGCCAGTCGGAGAAATTTTTTATTTTAAATTCCAAGACTCGCTCTTGTAGACTGAAACAATGAATTTTCTTCACGGTATCTCTAATGAAGGAATATTTAGATACCTCGATCTCTTAATAGTTCAAAGATTAAAGATAAGCTGACTAGAAGACCTTAGGGGCTCATAGTTATTACCTTTCATGTAACTAGTGCCGGTAAGTGATGCATGAAAAGAGGTCACGTGATTAAGATGTGTTTAATTAAAAAATAAGGCATGATTCATGGATAAAAAAAGTTTCAAAATTATACGAGAAAAATAAAAAATTTCGAATGTGAGTAAAACGAAAGGATAGTAAGCGCTTTCTACGTACCGGGCAAGCATATCATCGATCGCGAACAAAAGAAAAAAATCGATGAGGCCCACTATCTTATTGCATTAATCAAGACGTTTAATTTGATATACGACGCGCCATTGAAACTCATCTTTAATGAAGATGTTTCAACACCTTTTTAAACTGATACTTATTTCAAATGTGTTAACAGCATGACGTAAAACGTGATAACGTGACGTAAAACATGACGACACGACACCTTATACGCGTAATAAGTTACTAGTTGAGACATGTCGGTTACTCGTTCATTCTTCGCTAATCTGTTGAGGTGTACGGAGGTAGTGCTTGCGAGGCTAAGAGGATGGGAATTTGGGTTGGTGGTCGACTTTCTTCCTCACATTAGCCTGACAGGTACCGCTTTCATGCGGGAGGGTACAACCCTTGGCGTCTGTAATACCAGTCCTAATAAGATAAGGGTTGTCGGCTTCAAGGAGTATGTATAGATAACGCTTTCGTTTGCGCGCATACGTGCGAACATATTTTGTGGAATTAAGTTGCTGCACGTCTGGAATTGGCTCCACGGGCCAAAAATGGCCTCTATAGGGCCTGAAAGATGGATTCCGGGATGAGGCGAGGTCGAAGGTGCATTCTAAAGTCAAAGCCGGATTTGTGGTCGAAAAATTTATGGCCAACTGAAATTCCCCATTTGGGACCGGGAAAATGACCCCTAAGGGGCCGGAAAATCGTGTTTCGGGCGTCGCAATCGCAACAGTGGTATTTTTATGTACTTTTAAATTCTGGAACTCAGACTGTGCTCGAAAAGTTTATGGCCAACTGGAATTGTTGCGATTGCGGCGCCCGAAATACGATTTTCCGGCCCCTAAGGGGTCATTTTTCCAGTCCCAAACGGGGAATTCCAGTTGGCCATAATCTTTTCTAGCACAGTCTGAGTTCCAGAATTTAAAAGTACATAAAAATACCACTGTTGCGATTGCGACGTCCGCAATACGATTTTCCGGCCCCTAAGGGGTCATTTTCCCGGTCCCAAACGGGAGATTCCAGTTGGCCATAAACTTTTCGACCACAAATTCGGCTTTGGATTTAAAATGCACCTTCGACCTCGCCTCATCCCGGAATCCATCTTTCAGGCCCTATAGAGGCCATTTTTGGCCCCTGGGGCCAATTCCAGACGTGGAGGGCCATTTCTGAGCTCGGGATCGGATTCAGCGTCGAAAAACACATGGGAATACATATGTCCCACCCACAAGTCCGAACACTTTTTTTTTGTGGGGCTGTGTATAGTTTTTAGAATGCTAATATTTTTAATTATAGAATTTTTTTTACTATGAAAAATAATTTCATCTAATTGCTGTTTAAGATTATAACTACAACAAAGCTACGTTTTTATGTTGAAAATATAAATATACACTTACCTTTCTTTATCCAAAAGGACACACAAAAAGCACCACTCACTATAATAGTCCAAGAAACTTTTAATAAAAAACAAGCAGAGCAGACTCGTTGATTTTATGACAATAATAATTCTAATTAGAAAATTGATTATTAATTAGAATCACGGCTATATTCGCGAAGAAAGCCAGCATATAGGCTACTTGCCGATTTTGCTGAGACAGCTGTCTGAAAAACTTGCTAACTTGGTTTTCTTACCACACCTAAGCGAAATAATTTCTATTTCAATACAATTTAAAAAATAAAAGAATTTGTCATTGGGCTTTAATATGAACTTAAAAATATATATGAACATTTAAGACGAAGAAGGATTGACCCTTTCTGTTCTATTTTAACACACACATTCCTAAAGTGAAACTTTTAATTCCAGTAAATATTTTTAGCCGTAGTCTGTATAATTAAATATGCCCGCATATTTAATTACTAGTCCCGCACTCCACTTACAGCGCCATCTACTGACACGCGCTCGGCCACGTTTTGAACTAGCACGCTGATACGCGTTAAGTACTATTACAAATTGAGATGAAAATCGCGGCTACTGCCTACGTCACCGCTCGATCACTTTGGGGCCCGCGGTGGCGGACGAAGCCTTACGTATAAATTTTATATACTGTTTTCTTGTCCATTCATCTCTGTATCTTCACTATTCAAAATTTTGTTAGCTCGGTGTCTATAAAAAAAATTAATCTTTTGAAGATATCCGTGTAACTCCAGCTGAATAAAGCTTTCCACAAAAACAACATTCTCACAGTATTCTGAGCTTACAAAACTTAATAATTTCATGCATTACGTCAAAGGTTTAAGAAGGTTTGCTGTAATTTCTACTGCAGTTCCAAGGTCTTCTGTTTTAATCTCTTTTACGTAAGTCATCAAAATTGCTGCTTCGTTGTTTTTACTCTAAAAAGGTAAACTGACTTTGGTACACACTTGTTTAAAATATTACACAAGTTAATCAAGTATTATACATAAAACTCCTCGTTTTAAACTGCGCTAGCGTTCTCAACCAGGAAGTAATGATAATTTTTTCCCAACAACTTCGTTTAAAATATTACTGCAAATCGGTTTAGATCAGGTCAATCACCAACTTAAGATCTCCACACTTTAAACTAAAACAGGGTCTTTAGCGCACATGCATTGAATGAATGAAGCATAGGTCGAACATATGCCCCAAATAGAATGATATAATGATTGCTGTTTATAGTTCACTAACTTCTCCTACTCTCTTATTAGTATCAAAATACAATTTTTGCTACATATAGATTTTAAATGAATTAAGCTATCAGTTACAAGTTGTTCTGCACATACATAATACATTTTGATGATCTTTAATATTGAATTTTCTGTAAATTCCACAAAGTCGAACACCAGCATGCATGCGTTGAAATTTAGAGTTTTATTATTGTTCGTGTTTAATTTTGAATTTCACCGTCAATCCTTTCTATGCAACCCTTGAGTCATAATATTTAATTTTAAATATAGCACCAATCCAGTTAATCGTTTCTGCACATACGTTTTAATTTTACCTTTAATTTTGAATTTATCAGCAATAATGCCCAGCCATTTGTTTCTGCACATGAGATTAAATATTATATTTAACTTTAAATTAACCACTAACGCACACTCTGCTGATTTTTATTAAACAAGGATATAAATCGTGTTAGTTAATTTTTAATTTCCCACCGTTCCCGCTGAGTCAATCACTACTCTTCGTACTTTGCAAATTGTACCTGTCCGTTAATGTTACTTTCTCCGCGAGAAACCGCGCCGTCAGGTTTGAATTTCCTAGCAATTTGAATGTCGCGCTCAGCTCGTCAATTAAATATACCATAAATCTACCGCCAATTTGAATGCTGCGCTCTGATTGGTCGATCAAGTGATGGGGCGTGGTCTAAAAGTGGAAGGGTGGAGGTGGTCTATACCGTCGCCCTGCCTACTACTATATTCTACACCACAGACCACCTAGACTGGCTTATAGAGCGACTTTGGTGAAAACACTTTGGAGCCTGATTTGGAGCCCAGCGCTCAGACGTGTCCTAGCATTTGACGTGTACGCATCGCTGTGATTTCGATAATTAGACGTTTTATCATGGGCAAGTGTATTGTAAAATATTGTATAAATAGAAGTGATCGAGTTGGTGAAGAGAGGCGAAAAGTTTCCTTCTTTAGGTAAGTACAAAAAAGAATATACAAAAGGTAAATATGTACGCCATTTTTCGGTTAACGTCACAAGTTTCCAGGGTTAGCTTTATAATTTTGTTCGCCCACATAGTGTAGTGATTAACGTGATATTGTTATTATAAAATAATGAATGAATTACTGTAAAATATTTTTAGTAATTATTTACTTTATGCGAGTCTTAAATTTTTATGAAATTTTACCAATTCCCGTCATTTCGAGATAGCTGAAAATTAATTAAATATTTTTTTCAATTAAAAAAATCGCAAACAAAACTAATTTCAGATTCAGTATTCGTACAGTCAATTAATTTTTATTAAAGATCGTGGTTGTTTGACGTATCCATCTCGAGATGTCGTAGTAATATGCTAAGAAACAGAAAAATTAATAAAATTTTTAAATAATGATGAAAGCAGAACACCTAGGCTACAGAAAAATAAAATTGTTTATCATGTATTAAAAAACTTTCTGAATGTGAACATATTTGAAAATTTGCATGAACATCAATTTGATAATTTGCCTAACAATTGTAATCATTTAATAGAACTTGTAAGGGCTGAATGTGAAAAGTATATCGATGTACGAATAAATCATGAAGTCAAATTATTTAATTCGGTAAAATCTACGAAAAGGCAAATATTAAATAAATTAATATTATTTAGAGGATAATAAATATATTTAAATTATTTTGTAGTTTAAGTTAATATGACACTAAAATATACTATTTTCTGAATAAAAACAAACTTAAAATTGAATATTTGTCATAAGATGCTATATAATGTTAAATATGTAATAAAAATATTACTTAATCCGGATCTGTTTAAAGATGCGCGCGATCAGATTTCCTTCTGCACTTCACTTCCCCGGATTTTGCATTCACTGGTACCCGTGCATTGGAATTAGATACGGCCAGTCTAGGTGGTCTGTGTTCTAGCTTGTTTACACGGGAACAGTCAACTAAATTTTAACTAAATTTTAAGTCACTTGAACCTATTTGAATAGCGCATATGTGGTAAGTAACAAGTTATGGAGCAAGTAAAAATTTAGTACACTGGAATAGAATTTATTATATTTTTTCGTGCAAGTTGACGACTTGCACCGATCTTTTCCCTCCTGCTCATCAACTTTTGCTCCCAAAGTCGTTTAGGTCTATTTTTCTCTTCATATATTTCTTCATTTATTTCTTCTAATATAATATTTAGGATATTGCGTAGTATGCCATTAAATTCTTCTACAAATTGCTGCCTCACGTTCATCTCGTCAGGTCTGCAAATATATAAACTGCACTAGAATTTACCAACAACTAAACTTAGAACTTACCAGTGCGAACAGCACTTGCAGAAAAAGCAGTAACTTAAAATTTAGTTACCGTTTACCTACTGTCCCCGTGTAAACAAGCCATTTTCTAGACAATAATTTACTAAATGGGTAATTAGGGGAAGTATGTATGGGCAGCACAATTTTTATAAAAGTAATATTAAAGTCATCAGCCCCAACTGCCTTAGAAGAAATGTTATTAATTATTTTAGCAATCACATCCTCGTTTACAGCAGAAAAGGAAAAATTGTTTCGAACATTATTCATGGTGTGAGAGTTATAGAAATTAATTACTTTGTCTATGTTATTACTTCCAGTCTGTTCTACTCCGAAGTAGAAAAGAAATTAACAATATCCTCAGGATCAGCTATCATATCGGGAATAACAGTTCTTTATTTATTAATAATATACGTACATACGTTTTAGCTCTTTTCAAGTATTTTTTAAGTTAGAATCATGTAATTTAAAATTAAGGTCAGTCGTTTTTCACATTTCACAGCAGTATTTGTGTAATTGCGCCATATTTTATAGTCCTGCCACCGCAAAGGGTTTTTTGTAGAATTGAACGTCTTTAATTTTCTGTCTCCAATTGACATTAGTAATTTTAAATTATCAGTTAGCCACGGAGCATAAGTTTTACGAGTTATACAAGTTTTCAATGGAATATGCTTATTATACAATAACATAGTTAGATTTTCATTTAAAAACGACGGTTTGTCGTCAATATTATCTATCTCAACTCAACAATATGAAAGAGGCAAATTATTTGAGTCCAACATAAATAAATTATAATCTAAGTGTTTATAATGTCTATAAGTTATCATCATTGGAATAAATTTAACTTGTGCACATAATTTTACATAAATTAAATCATGGTCTGATGAATGACTCATATCTACTACTCCTTTATCTAAAACTAGCTTTTACCCGCGGCTTCGCTCGCATTGAAGCCATTAATTGATTTCGTGCAAGTTTGGCGGTACGGGCTCGCGACGAATTTTTGGATAGACCAGATTTCCGCTTCCGAGGCATTTTTAAAGAACAGAGTAAGAATTAAAATCACGAATTAACCACAAAAATGACACCTAACCTGAAACAATAAATATAGAAAATCTTTCGTAAAATTTTTTTTTTATAAAAAGTATCCTATGTTACTTCTAATACCTAAAAGAATATGTGTACAAAGTTTCATGATGATCGGTTAAGTAGTTTTCGCGTGAAAGCGTAACAAACAAACTTACATTCACATTTATAATATTAGTAGGGAGTAGGGATGATAGATTCGTCTGATATTAAGATAAGATCAATTAATGTTGAAGATAATAATAATAATAATAATATTCCCCAATAATTTTTTAAGTCCATCAACGGGTTAAAAAATTCTGTCATTTTAATGGTGCCCATATCAACCCATCATCCCATATCAACCCTTTAGAATGTTTCAATTGAACTCTTACTGTCGATTAATGTTCTCGGTACACTCACACCGTATACCAAATCTGGTTTTTCTAAGTTCAAGTATAATTGAGATATAGACTTTTTTCGAAATTTGCGGTTTCAAATTTATATAGGTAAGTTACGTTAAATCACCTTATTTTGAATTACCCTATATACCCCTGCTCTATGTCGATTATTATGCGAAGCGCCCTGTATATAATTATGTTTGAATAATTTTCAATTCCTTTTCCAGAAGAAGAAGAATTTTTTTTGAAGAATGACCTCAAAAAGAATAAAAAATAAAAAAGTGCTTCCTCTTCGAGTATAAACAGACTGTATAAAAGTATTTATACTTACGTGATACTGTTGCCTCTATTATTTTTTGTTGTAGTTAGGTGCTGACATGATACTGTACCAGTAAGTTGTCTCTTGGGAATTGGTAGCCTTAATTCGGATTCCAGCGGTGGCTTGCTTAGACAGATTTCTGAAACGACTCTCTTTACTTGTGTTGAATATCTATCTCCTGGAGTCACAATCCACGGGCCAAATCCATATAAAAATAGATGTTTGGGAGCAAGACCGTATCTACGTCTATGCCTAATCCTAAAAATTTATTGATAGGAAAAATGTACTTCTCTAATACGCGTAGTATCTTGCTTGGTAAATATATAACAGTGTTTTTGTCACATACTGGTAAATTATCACAGGTCAACATTTAGTTTGAAAAAAAAATACCTGACTCTACCTAGATACCCAGGGGTTTTTGAGGTCGCTGATTCCTATGCCGAGGTCGGTTAAGCTCTATCACGTCAGGTTCAAGGTCATTTGAAGGTTAAAGTAAGAATAGAAGGTGAAATATTTAAAAAAAAAATGTACGAATGCTCACCTGCGTACTTTTGTCAGTTTATCTGTGTGCCTTTTTACCTGCACACCTGTTTGCTTGTTAGTCTGTATTTATCGTCCGCCTGTATTTTCTCTCTGTCCATCTACCTAACATCCTGCCTTTCTACCTGCCTTTTTGTCGGTAATTTTGTCTATCTTCCTGCCTGTCTAAATGATGAAATGTTTCTATCTGTCTGTTTTTCTGCCACCTTCTGTCTAAATGTCCACTGACAGTCTGTCTGCCTCCGTGTCAGTTTGTCTTCTTACCTTTCTGCTTACCATCCTCTCTCGGTTTTGCGTGATTGAACAAAAATAAGATTAGAAAAAATCTTTTGAAAGTCTACAACAAATTAATTCGCTTCTCTACGCATAAGTGTTATTTTTTTTCAAACTAAATGTTGACCTGTGATTATCCAAGTAGTAGAATAACACATAAAATAGGATACTTATAATATAAATCTGTCTATAAATGGATTTTCTGTGTTAATAGCACAGCCTATAAAAAGATAAGTTTTCGCTATTAGTACTTTATTAATTCAATTTTAAAATATTTGAATATAAACATTAAATTGGAACATTGGAACTTACTGCTAACGTTACATTCATATAACATGTGAAAATTGTCTTTATACAAATTTCATTCATTTTAGTGATTATCAATATATTTTTTTAGGTATTGAGCAATATTTCAGTAGTGGTGGACATGTTCTAAATGGTGTCCTAAAAATAACGTAGAATTTGAATTGTGCGCCATTTTAATTCCGAAGAGTTGGAAGCATTGTGGAACGTCAAATGTTGCAGTTAGACAAAATGAAGCACTATACGATGGATGAGCGAGTGAAGATTCTGAAAATTCATTACAAACACGGAGACTGTGCGCAAATTACATGGAATTTTCGGTAGAAGGAAGGCCCCAAACGAAACAACTGAGAAAAATTAGTTGCCAAATTTGAACACAAGGTTTGGTTGCAAAATATTACTACAAGACCAACCAACAAAGCATTAAATCTGTGATTTTGTGACAAAAATACTAGTAACAAACTGACTGTGCCATCATATAAAAGACATATACGTATATGCTTATATGTTTTCTACTCCAATATACCATTAAGTAATTAATTTTTTATAAACATTTTTATGCAAAATCTTTTTTTTTTAGGTTTTTGCTTATAAAACCTAAACTAACGAAGCAATCTGAACGCTATAAAGAGACAATTTGTAGATAATCGAAATACGAATAAAACTAGAGGTCGATCGATCCGATTGGATAATTAGAAAAGAAGAAAGCCCAGAAAAATCGGAAAATTTAGCGTACAACACAATAATATTAAATATACTATAACTAACAATATTCAAAACATATCCATTGTCCCTCGTCTCCCGAACTTCCCCCTGTACTCGACCGCATATGTGCGCGCGGCCGTTTTTGAGTGTTTAAAGGAATTTTTCACCTATTTCGCATTATTTTATCGGAAAATTAGAATATACGGTTTGTAGTATTATACTTCTACTTTTAAAATCCGGTTAAAAAATTAAAATAGAACCACCTCCAACGCATCCCGAAGCTTTGCAAAATAGTGCACCAAAAATTCAAATCGCAATTGTGGTCCGACTAATGGTCCGACAGCGCCTGCATTGTGCACACTTAAGTAGGTATATGTATATGTAATTCATTATTCTTGTGCACAGGGTCAGATCTACAACTTAAAAATGGCGGAGTAATGAATTTATTAAAAAAACGCTAAATTTTTCGATTTTAAACATATCTACAGACAGTCTCTTATATGATGGCGCAGTCCATTTACTACTAGTACATTTCAAAAAGCACAATGCAGCGGATTTTAACAAAAGATATGCATCTTCATCCTTTTGTTAAAATCCGCATTGTGCTTTTTGAAGTGTTTAATTGTAATGATACATACACGTACACTCAGATTACGGGAATTTCCGCCACACTACCACTCATCGTAACAATATTTTCGGCTGAACGGCCAATCGGGGCCCGCCCGTCTTTTTATTATCTGCAACCGAACCCGTTCAAATTTGATATCTGATTTTTTTACAGATGTTTCATTTGGTTCGATCCTTCTACCGAAAATTCCACCTGATTTTAGCACAGTCTCAGCTACACACTCTCTGTGCTTGTAATAAATTTTCAGAATCTTCACCTGCTCATTCGTCGTAGCGCTAGCTCCATCCATTGTCTAACCACAACGTGTTTACCATTTGACCCTGAGCAATGCTGCCAACTCTTCGGAATTAAAATGGCACTCAATTCAAAACCTGCGTTACTTTTGGGACACCCTTTATTTTCAAGGACGGATTTTCTTATTCGGCAAGAATATCAAATTCATCAAGTTTTTAACCATATGCATCACTGTTGATTATACTTATATTCAGGTTGTTTATGGCATTTAATTTCTAATCGTAATTTGGTTAAATTTATTGTCTTAATTTATTTTCCAAATTTTCTAATATTTCTTTTTCATCTTTCTTACTCTCTAACACATTTATTACCAGATTTGTTAAAGGTCATTTAAACTTTTGTCTACGTTATAAATTTCTTTTTACTATTACTACATATTTAAAAAAAATATTTAAATTTTCTCTTATTCTTAATTTTATATGTGTATCACACGTTAGTTTTCTTCTTCATTTACTTGTTTTGTAATTATAATATAGTTTTACTTCCTATAAACTTTTTTTATATCATTTATCCTTCAATTCATTTAATTCAATTTTCTTCATATTTTTATTTCCAACACGCTTGAAACTAATTACATTGAATAAGTTACATTAAAAGCGCCAGCCATTTCCAGCTTGATAAATATCTTAGCACCAAAAGTTCTGTTTTAAAATAGCTTAAAGTTTCTTACCTATATTTGGTAGGGTCAGCAACGTTATATAATTCCCAACTCAATACGGCAGACTCAGCAAATTGTTCATAATTTATTGAAGTTGAAATACTTGGAGTAGAACCATTTTCTTCGAATAAATAGTTATAAGGTCGTGGTATAATGTAATCGTCTACAGTTAGATAGAGGCCAGTATTGCAACCTTCATTAACACCGGAAGCAAATCTATTGATATGAACAAAATCGCCAAAATTTAATCTCTTTTCTTGAATGTAAGGTATAAGACTTTTACGGTTTGTTGTTAAAACTTTCCTAAAAAGTTATTTTCAAGTTATTTAATGCCACTTTTGAATTTTAATTATTGTAATAAATGTACACATGTAATAAAGAATTATGTGTACATGTATTTTACTAAAATTAAAATTTAATCCAATTAAAACAATGTTTCTAAAAGCTATACAAGTCGTTCTTTAACTAGACAACCATTTCTACAGGGCGTTCCTTGGTCAATATTATACAAAATGTTAAAATGAGCTATGGGGCCAATAATGACTTTTCATGAAAATATCGCAGCTTTAAGATGACTTATTGATAATGTTTCTTCTTCTGTCAGTTCAATTATCAGTACCAAATTTAGTACAAGCTTGTGGCTATGTACGATTCATCTTTATAGAGCGTCACAAACAAATGGGTTGTTTAGTACGACTTTTCACAGCTATCTTAATAAAAATTAAAAATTTTTGGCTGTGTAGCAGAAGCCTTTATGTACATCTGAAGAACAGCATTACAGCTTTCTTTAACGCGTTTTTGGGGTAGCGGTAATAATTGTTAATGATGATCAGAGTTTTCAGTTTTACTCGAAAATCGTACCCTACATTAAAGTTTTTCAAGATAATATTTTTATATTTTTTATAGTTATCATCATGCTATAAGATGAACACTTAGTCATTGGTCTCCTACAAATGTTATAGGCTGCGCTTCTTCAGTATGTTTGGTATAAAATTGATAGCTGTGGTTTCCACTTCGCCTTACATGGTCAATATTTTATGGTTTAAAAAGTTAAGACAAAAAGAAAATGACTTTCCAGTTATGAAACTCTAAAAATTAAAAAAAAATAATTTCAAAAAAGTCTTTTAATAGATATTACCTAAATAACTTTCTAAAAATATAGTAACATGTTAAAGAAACCATGTACAAACGAGAAAGTTAACGAGAACAAAAAATATTAATAAAAATTGTAACAGAAATTAATATACATTTTTTCTAATTACATAAATTCGAATCTAAAGTTCTTATCGGATCGATTAAAGAATGCTCTTACAAAAATCATTGTCACTCAAAGGTGACCAGATTTTAGTTCTCTCGAAGCTTATTGTCAAGTTGTTTGGAAATATTAAAAAAACTATGATACATCGATACCTTCCATTTTGTATAGTCCGTACGATAATTGTTGAGATAGAATTCCAAGAAGACCCCTGCGTCACTTTTTTGGAATGAACTATTGTGTTACATCAACAGTATTACAAAAGTATTAATACTTTTGAAAACTGAAGAACTGTACAAATTTCGAACTCAAAAGACCGAGGAATGGAAAGGAGTTCAATCAATTCACGGCATACGTAATATCATATTTGATTGTCAGAGAGATTGATGCTGAAGGAAATGTAAATGTAGAAAATTCAATATAGAAAAATAAATGAATGCCTCTTCGTTTTTTTGATTAATATGCATGATTGACTCTCTTCTATTATTGCTACCTATTATACTGATTTCACAAGAGTAAATTACTGCAACTCATTAATAAAATAATATATTTTATTTCATTTGTACTTTTGAATGTTGATTTATATTAATTTTTTTAAATGTGTAAAAAATATTGTCTGCAAAATCGTATCTCCCGAACGGGCAAGTTGTCACACTGCCGCTTGTCTAAAAGATAGCTTATTTGCTCTTATTTACTTCACACAGTTTTAAAGCAATTAAAAACAGGTAAAAGTTGACAAAATTATGCACGTTTTGAACAAAAAAAAAAGTTTCGACAGAATGATTTGGGTCAAAATGACGGCCACTTGGAAAAAATATGCATTTTCATTTTCGGAATAACGCTATCACGATGTAAATTTTGACACGGCATCACAGAGCTCCAAAAATTTTTTTTGGAAAAACAAACACGGGTCTCATAAAATTCAAAGTAGATTAACATCCCAGAGTCTCAAAAAAATCCAAGAGGTCGATTGTTTTTGCTCGTTGAATCCATATAGAAACTATCTTATATCAACATCAAAGTACTTATATCCATTTCCGACCTTGAATTTAAAAATATAAACTTATGAAAAAAAATGCGCAATAAAGTTTTTTTATATTTTTGTGCAAATGTTCAAATAAACCCTGAAAATATTAAATACGATATTAGAAAATTAATATTTTTCAAAAAATCTTTAAATTTGTGTGGTATAAGATATGAAAAATTGTTTGTGCAGTAGTTGATATTTATATTACCTTAAATTATTTCTATATTACCTAGAAATATTTCCTTTATCTTTCACGAGTGCCTCTTTAGTGGGCGGATACACAATAGGTTGGTATTCTAAAGCACTATCCATAAATTTTTTTCCTAGATATAAATGTTTATCGGTCCATTTATTTGCCAAACCCTAAAAGTCAGGAAAAGTATGATAATTGCCACATTTGCATTGATATTATTACCACCGTATTATTACCGACAACTTCGTTTATTAGACTTGTACCATAAAGAGCATTAGGCCCAAATTTACACCAGAGTTGTTTAATTCCATTAACAGCTACTAGTCTTCGATCTAAGAGATATAGCGTACTGCCCGTCGTTGAAGTTGCTACAGATGTTTCAGACCTGGAGGAACCCGAATCACCAGGGCATAAGAATTTCACCTTTTCACACCATAAATTCCAGAACATCTATTAAAAATGTATCACTTCATGAAATCTATGGTAACAATTTTTGGTTTTAGATGGTATGTATCCCTTTCGCTAAATATATATTTCTTAAATTAGTAAGTATCGGGTAAGATTCGATTGACTAATCGGGTATTAGATTATGAGCAATCGTGTATAGAATACAAGTACGCATCTATTCACATTTCTTTCACATTGTGTTGTCTGTGGAAGCTGATAGATGTCGTGATTCGGCTGTGCCCGCTGTAGCAGTGTGTTTAATATACAGAGTGTAACTTTAATTGACGGTCAGTTTTTATGTGTACGTGTTCCCTGAAAACGAAATATGAAATCTCTTAAGAAGCAACAGGCCTATAATTTTCATGGACGAAACATACATTCATTCTTCCTTCGCTCGAGAAGGCAGTGGAAGCAAGGTGATATCTTCCCTCCATGATCCCTGCATGCTATATTAATGGATCTAGGGTGGGAGATGAGTATTCAGGAGCAGGAATATATCTGGAAGATAATGCTATCCAGGAAAGTTTTTCACTGGGTATGTATACCACAGTCTTTCAGGCAGAGATTTTCGCTATTTTGATGGTGGCAAATGAGGAGGTAAGGAACTGTACAGAAAATAGTATATTATGTTACTAGGAGTACAAGGCGATCATTATGTGTTGAGCCCAAAAGTTTGCTCGCCGAGGCGTTAGCCGAGGCTGAGCAAATTGGGCAAAACACATAATGAGCCTTCCACTCCGAGTGACATATACTATTTTTTCTTCAAGCGTGAATATAAAAAATTACTAACTTTGAAAATTTATAGCGGATAACGCGATGTTCAATCTCAACACAAAATAAAATCAGTAGGTAGGTAATACTATTTATTTTATACATTTTATACATTTTATTGATTAATTAAACATGACAGTTTTAACCACTTTATTCATGAATAAAAAAACAAATGTAACAATTATTTTTCTTTAATTTGAATTAAACGAATAAACATCTAAATTACCTACATGTCTATCATCAAACTTTATTTATTAACATGAATATTAAATGTGCAATTTTGTATGGTACAGTTGTTGATATTTAAAGCGCTGCTGGCTGTCTTTTTTTCAAAGTTTACAGTTCTGTCGTTGAATACGTTACTTGTAATAAGGTTCTCAGTTTCAGTGTTAACAATTGTACCATTATTAACAGAAAAGTCTTCGATTAAATTATTTTCAGGATCAATATTTACAGTTTCGCTTGATGTACTTGGTTCATTATACTCTAATGGGTTTAATATTTTCATCGCTATCTGTTTCTTATTGTTTACAGAATCTTCAATGTATCCTTCAGCGACGCTGGTAGATTTCCATCCACCATGTCGCTTTAGGGTTGTAATGTCTCCACCATTATCAACTAAGATAGTTGCCGAGGTTCTTCT
This sequence comes from Anoplophora glabripennis, assembly GCF_000390285.2. Taxonomy (NCBI): domain Eukaryota; kingdom Metazoa; phylum Arthropoda; class Insecta; order Coleoptera; family Cerambycidae; genus Anoplophora; species Anoplophora glabripennis. The sequence goes on along the minus strand of NW_019416574.1, from coordinate 464,790 downwards.
AAGGCAATGCCCCGTATATTCATGTGGATTTGGCAACCTTAAAAATGATGCAACATCTTTTGGCACTTTTGAAATTTTATGTATGCCCATTACAACACGATGACAATGGCCATTTTGATATTTAATAAAAAATCTATCAAAAGTTATGTCTTTTGGCCGAAGAGTAGCATATTTTCTGTATAAATTTAAATAAAACTCTCCAATTATGGTAAATGAACGATGTTTTTTAGTTTTTGTATTGGGAATATTTACTAATATTATATTTCCCAAATCTTTTACATCATTAACTTTTACTTGAATGAGTTCATCGCATCTACAAGCTCCTGTGACTCCAAATATTAGTGCAACCTAAAAAATATAGAATTATTAATTTTGTAACAATAAAAAAAGTTGGAAAATGCAAGGAAATTCTAAAACATGACGTAATTTTAAGACATCTATATTTATGAGTTTTTACAACATTCTTCCAATGAGCTATCTTTATTTCCGAAAATTGTTTATTATTCTCGTAATGGATACTATAAAATAACTTGAAGTTTACAAATTATAACAAAATTTTGTATTACAAATATAAAAAGGTTAAATATATATCTACCTATAATTTAAAAAGTACATACCTTGGTTGCTAAATATTTATCATCAGGTGCTTTATTCAGGAATTCGTCAAATTCTTTTTTAGACAAAACTTTCGACTTTTTTGGTTTATAATTTTCACCTTGTCGTTTCAAAAATGTAATTAATTTTGAATATTTCTCAATATTTACATTGTGTTCTATGTTTAATTTAGATTTTACCATTGAATATTGCGCCCATAAAGTTGAACTTTTCAGTGTTCTGGATAATCTTGTAAAATATGCTATCATCACATTTTCTGAATAAATATGTGCATTATTTTCTTTTGCCCAATTTATGAATTTATCATAAGCATTTTCATAAATTTTTCTCGACTTTGTTGGTATAAGTGTTGCCACTGATGTATTTGCAATTTCCAGTAATTCTGGTGGTGTGCACTGCATTTCTTCAGACATTTTAAAAACGACCCGACGCGACATCAAATTTCAACTGACACTTAATGAAACGTCAAAGCTTCTTGAATCTTTAATTCGTTGCTAGGATACTTACCTACACATTGTTACATTTTTTTACTAGTTAAAAAATGAAAAATATTTGTACTAGTTAAACAATAGGCTGCTTCTAAAGGAGGTGTTGCACTATATAATATAAGTATTATTATACGCTTGAAGAAAAAAGATTTTTATCTACTCCGACAGTTAGGCTGCACTCAGGGCGATTAGCTCAACGAGGACAAAATCCGTCCGGCTGCTGAGTCTTAGTAGGAGAGCCCTAAACCAAATGGTGGGAGTCCTGACTAGAGATGTGTTGCTCTTTCACTGTCTGCTACTTTGGCACTGTTCCGTAGTTGTCACTGGAGCTTACTGTTCCGCTGCGACAAAAGAAGCAGTGATTGTTCGGAGCGTTTACTGCAAAGTGCAATTTACTAGCGCCAGAGACATAGCTCAGGCGTGCCGGCCACAGCAGAGCAGATTCTCGCTCAGCCGTTGCGATCTGCGCTTGAATTAGTCACAGTGCCACACACTAAACATATAATACAGTCGCGTTTGATTTAAAGACATTTTATTTCAGCGACTAGAGCAATGCGTGTATTGCTGGTTGCTGCTCTACAAATATTTTAAAAGTTTTTGTTTACAAAATCACTTAAAACTTAGACTAAGCAAAAAACATGCGACTGTTCTTCATTTGTGTTTGTTGCACTCGCGGAAAAATTTTGAATATCTGGCACTGTACTCACTGTAGGATGTCGTTGTTCTATGTGTCTTTTTAAATTGGTGATTGAAGATTTATAACAAATATTTTGCTTGCATATATTACAAGCTTTACTTTCATGCGTTGGTAAAAATAAATTCCACAGGAAAGATTTTCTTCGTTTATCCATGTCCAATTTTATTTGTAATAAAAATTTATCAGTAGTAACTTAGGACAAAATAACAGATAACGCTATATCAAATTCAAATAAATAATGCAAAAGCGAAATAACAAATTGAGCTAAATCTACGAAAGTAGGCACATGCTTGAAAAACAGTGCATGACGAAAGTATCCCTATTCCCTAACGCTAGCCGCTATTAAGCACGACAAGTGTCGATTTATGAACTTTTACGCGGAAATAAGGGAACATATCACGGTAGGAATGTATGCGCGCGCTACCAGGAGCTGTTCCGAAAAATCGCAGCTATTTGTCACTGCTCTGTTGGCGGAGCAGTAGCAGGTGTCACTGCTTCGCAAAAAGAGCAGTTTAGCCCATCTCTAGTCCTGACAGACCATTGCAGACTTAGAAGGAATTAAGTTTAATACGAATTGAGGAGGACTCTTTATGCCCGAAATGTGAAGAAAGGGAGGATATCCCTATCCATCTTTCAGAACACTGCGCAGCCTTCGGAATTGGATCAAAATCCTGGTGTTCATCAGGGCGTCAGGTAGATTCTAGGAGGATCAGAGACAGACAGTGGAAAAGTGATGGGACGAAGGGGTAGGCAAAAGGGTCCATTTGTGATCTAATTGTCAATCTGAGTCCGTTCCAATACTACTACTACTACAGAGCTTTCATAAATGCACGAGTCTCACGTGAGCGCGACTATTAGGCAACCAAACTTACAATGGAGTCGAAGATTAATACAAAATTCCCTAAAGACAGCTGACAGACCAGTGGAGTACTTTTTACATTTCTTTACAAACTTCGAATTTTAATCTGCAAAATATGTTTCTTTTTCAATAGAAAAAATCATTCTTTACATTTTTACTTACAAAATAATCATACCGTTCTAAGATATTTTGAATTTTTATCCCATTCTGTACTGAAAAAGTATTTGTCAACTGAAGGATATTCTTTAAAAAAATGTAGGCTTTTTGTAATCCACTCTCACTCAGAGGTAATGAGAATAATGTTAATAAAATAGGTACAGAGTTTGTTTTATTTTTTTTTTTCAATATTTACGTATAAATTATAAGTAAATTAATTAACCTTACAATGCTAACATAGACACACAGTTTTTACTCAGCTAATAAATATTTATATTAATCAAATTTATGATAGATATTCAAAATGACCACCTTCATTTTCCAAACAAAAATTTACTCTGTATTTCCTGCACTTAAAAATGTGTTCAATCAAGTTCATTTGGTATTATAATGTTTATTTCGTGTTCAATTACTGCTTCCAGTTATTCAAGTGTGTGGAGAGGTTTGAATATCTTATTTTTGATATGGCCAAACAGATAAATATCTAAAGGCGTGAGAACAGGTCTTCCGGCAGGCCACGAACCCCTAGTAATCAATCTATCACCATAAAATTCCTGAAGATATCTTATAGTTTCTGCTGCAGTATGTGATGTGGCTCCATCTTGTTGAAAATATCCATGTTGCAGTTCATCGTCATGTATTAAATCCAGGGTTGTTGTAAAATGTTACAGTATCATTATCCATTTATTATTTCTCGGAAAAAATTGGGCTTATTATCCCTTTTCTTGAAACTGTTACCCTGCAACCTATCTTCTGGGAATGAACCGATGTTTCAATAATATGCAGATTTTCTGAAGCCCAAGTTCTATAATAATTCTGACTATTTATGTATATAACCAACCATATAAATGTACCCATGCCTCATCCAAATAAAACACCAGGTCTAATAAATTATGGTCGTTTAAATGTACATTAAACCATTGACAATATTGTACTCGTTGGTTGGGAACAAGAAAATGTAACTCTTACACAACGGAAACCTTATAGGGATGCATAAGCAGGCTGCATCTTTCATACCTTGTGACAAGTCCCAACTGATACACCTAAGGACATATTATTAATATAATATTATGTACAATTATTTCTTGTAAATACACAAATTAACCAGAGTAAAGCTAGCTAAAGATTTTATATGTTGATAAAACTGTTAAAACAGTACGTTTGCTTGTCGATTTGCCCTTATAAATGCAATGTTTTTTCTCATATCTTTTAATAATAAATAATCTGTGGTTTTTAAACACAACATATACGATATTAGTCTCAGGAAAGGCGAATTATTCCATACAGGATTGCAAAGAGTAGGATCAAGTTCCATCTACGTTGCGTGTACCACTGCGAAAATATGCCATCAAAATAAACACGTCTTGTTCCGGTGTAATTTTTACACAAATCTGACAAGAGATAACAATGCAAAAAATGAACATAACCTTAAAATAATCATTTAACTTACGCAAAAACGTCGAATTTTGGGACTTCTGAAAAGAATTTTTTTTTTCAACTCAACAGATAATGATTAATTTGTAGAAAAGTACAGCTATACTGGTAAATATTGCGAAATTGTACAAACAATAAAACGTAAAATTACGAACGCCTCTGGATTGACATTTCATCTAGGGTCCTAAGTTAGTAATTTTTTCTTGGTAATTTCTGAACTTAAGAAAATCAAATTTACTGAGCACCAAAACAAATCTGGTCACGTAAGACTCGGACATTTATGAAGGCCCTGTACTACATTCATTCTTCTCATATGGATAATAGTGTATGGGTAGATATCCTTTAGGATAGCTACTTTTTATATGATTCACGACATAGCCTCTCATATTACACTTTCAAATATTCTTTTAGTAAACTGGTTTTCTATTAAGTACTTTATATTATTTAAATCCTTGTAAAGTAGTCCTTAATTTGAAATCCCTTTTTATTTTAATACGTATGAGTATTACTTTAATACATATAGGCCAGTCATTATAGCTTTTTTTCGGAAAAAAATACTATTAGAAGTTTCTCTGCGGAATATTGTTCCGAAAAAATGTTAATATTTATTAAATTGTTAAGCGCGCATGATCCACCTGACTCTACCCACTCGTTCGCTAGACCAAGTAATAGAACGCATCGGCGCTATCTTCTTTTTCGCAATTAAATAGTTAAATTCACCTTAATGTTAATGTAGGACATGAAAATATAGCTCTACTCTTTCCAAATTTCGGCTCTTAATATTAATAATTAAGGTCACTGCGATTAAATAAATAAAAAAAAATTATCTCAGCTTCTAATCAACTTACAACGATTTTTTTTTAAATTCGAAGAAAACTAAAGTATAGAGGTTACTATTTTATTTTATAATAATTACCTATCTAACAATTTAATAAATATTAACATTTTCTCAGTCATTTTTAAACAAATTAAATTTGAAGAACTAAATTCTCAGTAAATGCATATGTCAATACAACTATTTATAGCCCGAGAGCCAGCGACCTTTTTTCATGACCAAAAGAGCAAAAGCTGAAAAGTTTTCCTACGCTTCATTTGGTGTCGCTAGTAAGAGAAACGACCTCCAGCTCGCGCACTTCCGGGGGGTATAGTTGCGGCAGCCTCCCAAACACGTAAAATAATAAAATAAAAAAACTAATACCGCAAAAGCTGAGACTTTGTCGACATGTTAATTATGTTATAAACAAAAGAAAAAACGCAATCCGCTGACTTTAGAGTGGGGGGTTATGCCTCAGCTTTTCACCTAAAGAAGTCAAAAATATGCGCTAGGTAAACTGATACCGCAAAAGCTGAAATTTGGTAAAGTAATAGTCAACTTAACCAGTTATACGAAAAAAATGGTCCGCTGAAGTTTTTGTGGTGTATAAGTGCTCAGCTGACGAGTTGAAGGCGCAGCACATCGCTAT